>NC_142497.1:16164557-16464557 GCF_965113065.1 Corylus avellana
TCAACACGTCAGTAAATGTTGACGTGCCACTTTTGGCATGTCAAAAAAAAATTTGTTGACGTGCCACTTTTGACACGTCAGTATTTACTGACGTGGCAAAAAATTCCTACTGTTTGCCACGTCAAAAAATGGCCTTTTTTTTTGTAGTGAGAAAGTATGACATTTATAGAATCATAAAATTGCTCGGGATCCATTTTCTCACAACAATTTTTGGTGGCTTCATGGAGAAAAGCATGCAACACTGAAATAAAAGCGAATTTGATGAGTAACATATTAACTACGGAGAAGGTACAAAATTTTACCCCATTGATGCATTTAAAAAGAGTTAATTACCATCAAACTTTCTGCAGTGCAATCAGACACTTGCCATCCATGATCTTGATCAGAGAAAGTTCATGATCCTTTAGAAATGTGACGACACATGCTTTTAAAGTCTCTAGAAGGGTTGTTCTTGAGCTTTACAATGGAATAACTAGTCTGAATGAATATTGGATAGTTTTTATTTTTTAAGCAAAAAGGTAGATTTGATGAATGTTATGGAGAAGAGATGCTTTTAGAATTGAAAATCAAACCTGAGATTTCTTTATAAATTCGTGCCCTCTCGCAAGTGTAGATCCAATTTCAACAATGAGATTACTAGCAAGTAAAGCTTGAATAGCAAAACCGGTATCCCACACTTGACTACAAAAAGTCTGCATAAAAATTGCATATATCAAAGTCAGCAATCCCTTCTTTTTCCTTGCAAAGACTTCGGGCTTGTAGACTTGAAGCTAGAAAATTAACAAGAGCTAGGGCTTTATCCTCGAGTTTGAATAGTTATATTTACAAAACCAACCATAGAAAGAAATTTAGTTTAGGGAATCTCTTCATTCATTGTTCAATATGAAGTGGAATTCAAATGTTCAACAGATAGTCAAAAGATTCTGCAATTGACCTGCATCTTGATTCCATCTTCAGCGACCCATATGTAATCTGGGATCCTAGCAATATGCTTCTTGAAATAATCGCCATTTGGATCTTCAACCCAACATGCAAGCATACATAGGACCTGTTCAATGAAATAGTTTTAGGGGTACTGTTATATATATATATAGCCCAAATAGATGTTCTCCATTGCTTTGTTTGATAAGATTACCTTTTCCACGCATCCAATGGTGATGTATCGACTTCTCTCATCTTCATAATGAATGTGTGATGCAGGAGGAATTTTAGAAAATTGTTATTTTAATTATGCATGTGTGTTTTAGTTTTCATTTTTTAATAAGGATTGAGTTTTTCCTTTCCTATTAGGATTTGTTTTCCTTTTCCAATTAGGTTTGCTTTTCCTTTTTCCTTGTTAATTTAGGAAGTGCCTAGCCTATATAAAGGCATATAGTCTTTGTTGTTTTTCAATTCAGTTTATACTTCAATTAAATTTAAATCTTTCAGAGTTATTTATTTGTTTGCTTATTTGAGGCATTTAGGGACTTTCTCTTCCCTATTTGTTATTTTCTCTATTCTTGAGTTCTCTTCTCTATCTTCAATTCTTCGCTTCTGCTGCTATTATACGTTGTCAGAACAATCTTAGTTCTGCCCAGCGTCAATTGGTATCAGAGTTCAGCATCTTTTGGGGATGAATTTTTTCATTAGTTTATCATGACTAATGGTCGTGGTCGACATGGACAGGTTCCGAATGAGGAAGTCCCTTACCATGAGCGCAGTATACAAGACGTGATGACTGAAGATTTGAAAAGGCGGGTTGCGGAGTTAACCTAGCGTCTAGCGGCGCAAAACTTGGAGATGTATTGCGATATTGACGGTCACAATTCAAAATCCAATTTCGAGAACCCGTATCACAAGCCTGTCCTATTTTGGGAACAGCGTGTTCGGGATGAACGACATGGAGACTTAGACTTCAGAGTTAAGTTTGTTGATGAAGAGTTTCAATATGAAGAAGACGTTGAAGATCCTTCTCAATGTTTTGTGGATTGGAATTCTCCATCAACTTATGATACATATGTCGATGATGAAGATCTTATAGAGGTGGAGGAAAATTTTATTTTCAATGAGGAAGAAATAGTTGACCATTTTTGGGAGATTTATATGCCGCACAAATGGGAGAGGATAAATGAATACCGTGTGAAGATTGAAATATCTCAATATGATATGAAGAGCCTTCAAACTACTATTCGCAGTCATATTGTGATGGGTTGTAAATTGTTTCTCTTCTGGTATCAAGTTGCATTGATGTTGAGAAGTTCGAGATGGAAAGGATTAATTGGACATCCAAAAGATCGAGGAAAAAATGATTTGAACTCGAGTGCGAGTTCTTTCCAACATGGAGAGACTAATGTAGGAGGAATTTTAGAAAATTGTTATTTAAATTATGCATGTGTGTTTTAGTTTTCCTTTTTCAATAAGGATTGGGTTTTTCCTTTCCTATTAAGATTTGTTTTCCTTTTCCTATTATGATTTGTTTTCCTTTTCTAATTAGGTTTGCATTTCCTTTTCCTTGTTAATTTAGGAGGTGACTAGCCTATATAAAGGCATTTAGTCTTTGTTGTTTTTCAATTCAATTTATACTATCAATTAAATTTAAGTATTTCAGAATTATTTCTCTGTTTGCTTATTTGGGCACTTAGAGACTTTTTCTTTCCTATTTGGTATTTTCTCTCTTCCTGAGTTTCCTTTTCTATCTTCAATTCTTAGCTTCTACTGCTGTTATGTGCTACCAGAACAATCTTAGTTCTACTCGGCATCAATGTGCTTCATTGTTGAATAACGAGCCTTCTCTCTTACCAAATTGTTAAAGGGCCAACAAGTGAGAAGAGGCTCAGTGAATATGTATAGACTATCCCATAGCAAATCTTGTAGCAAAGGATGGGGATAGTAGAGATCCTCCTGTAACAATGGTTTTGCAAAATCAATTCACTTGAAGAATATTGAAAAGCATATGTAACAATGAGCAATTATCAACAATGCATAAAATATTATGGTAAACTCACCTTTGCACATAGATGACGCACTTTCTTCCAATTAACTTCATTGTAAGGTTGAGTGTAGAGTTCCTCCCTCAATTGAAGAATGAGAGGTGTGATTGGGCCTACAAACCTTTTCCCATATAGGTATGACATGGGCATGTACACCATGCGGCAAAAGCACCACATTTTAGTTGCATTTTGGGGGAATAGGCAATTGATAAGTAGTGTGTAGGAAATTTAATTATCAAAGAGAAGAAAAAGGTAACAATTTTTTTTTTTTTTTTTTTTTTTTTTTTTTTTTTTTTCAGTCAAACACTAAGTTTTCAACATTAAACTAAATAATTTCAAAAACATTCCATTAGGATGTAAAGTACACTAACATTTTGCTGCAGATTGGGTTGCTCAATAATTCGGACGATTGTTCGAACGTGCAGTTCTAGAAGGCTGGCAAAAGACCCCGTTCAGAGTCCCATCCGAATGGCCTATGTTTCTTTATGTTTTTTTGTCGTGGCCGTCCGGACGGCCATATGACCCGTCCGAACGGGTGCCGTTAATTTGTTTTATTTTCTAGCCGACTGTATGTTGTTATTTTAATAGGGTTAGGGTTTTGGGAGTCGTTAATTTGTTATTTTATTAGGTTTAGGGTTTTTGGTGTATTTATGTCATATTTTATTAGGTTTAGGGTTTTGGGCTATAAATATATGCTTATAGACTTTATGTTGTTATATGCTCATAGTTGAGTTTATTCATCTTTTTCCTTCAAAACCTAGAGAGTATTTAGCTTTTCAAAAAGAATTCTTAGATCATTTATAGACTTAAGATCTATAATTACCTATCCGCTGCTTTATTGTTGTTCTTCGCTGCAACCTATCAAGTCAGGCTGCATCAGTTGGTATCAGAGCTCAATTAGTTTCCATGAATGGAGAGGAATGACCATTGTGCAGACATGAATAAGGTGCACGTGCGTACGGAGACAGCTCTCAAGGAGCAACCGGCAATTCGCCTGCGACACATAAGTGGTGGGCCGAACGGTTGTCGTCGCTAACCAAGACCGTGATTCGCAGAGGCAGAAGGCAAATCTATCGTTGAACGTTGGCAACACACGGAGGATCGACTTAGGGCTATGAGGGATCAAATTGAATACCTCACTACTCAAGTATATGACATGTGGTTAACATTGGAATGGATCTGGAAACCCTTTTGCGGAGCGCGAAATGCACGGACGTCAGCACCATGCGCAAGCTTATGCCAATAGGTCGGTGAATGGGTTCGAACTCAATATTCCAGAATTCTATGGGGATCTACAACTCGAAGAATTTCTGAATTGGGTGCTAGTTGTTGAAGAGGTTCTTGACTTCTAAGGGGTACCCGATGAACAACGAATCTCTTTGGTGATACACACATTCCGAGGAAAAGTTGATGTGTGGTGGCAGCAACTGAAGCAAAATAGGGTGCAGCAAGGCAAATTGAAGATCAATAGTTGGGAGACACTATTGAAATACATGCGAGTCGCCTTTTTGGCCGATAAGTATACTATGGGCCAAAAATCACAGAATTGGAGACAAGGGTCTATTGGTGTGACAAGAAAAATAGAAAATTTCTACAAAAAAAAAAAGAAAAAAAAGGTGTTTAGGGAAACATAGGATGAGGCGGAGAGTCCACGACAGGCCAATTTGACCTTTACTCGCCAACCTCAAATCCGTCTATCCAATCAATATGTGGAGAGGCAAGGTGAGTCCGTTTATGAAGAGTTCTTAGAATCTGATATCCTTAATGAAGAGTTCGAGTATGAAAATGTTGAAGATCCTTCCCAAGGGTTCATGGATTGGGATTCCCCACCAACCTATGATGACGATGTTAATGAGGAAGATCCTATTAAAAGACCTTTGCCATCCGACCTAGAGGAAGAGTACGAAGAAGAAGGGTCTTCTGATAAGTGCTAAAATATTCATATTTTCAGCCCTTAACTTGCATGTTTTAATCCTTTGGTTTTAGTTAATTAGGCCATTTTAATTCATTTTTGTGTTTTTCATACTTTTGCAGACTTTTGGAAGGAAATAAATCTAGACGATTTGGGCTCAAAGAGAGAAAATGGAGAAAATTGGAGCTCCCTGACACTGCAATCAATCGCATGGTACCTGCGATCGAGTGCAGTACCCGAGAGGACACAGCATAAAGTAAGCCAGGAGCAATCGAGCGCATGCCAGAAGAAGGATCGATCGTAGACCTGCGATCGAGCGCACACGGGCTGAGATCGATCGCACCCGTACGCAGGAGACACATCAAGTGGCGGCTAAAGTGTCACTCTTTCCATATTAGGGTTTTCCAACTCCCAATTGTAATAGGTCTCAAAACCCTACGAAATCCCTAGGTTTACTACTTTGCCAAGGACTTCTAAAACCTATAAATAGACCCTTAAGCCTCTAGAATAGACACACTTTGTAAGGAGAAGAATAGGAGCTCTTCAAGTTTAAGTCTCGGGTTTATTCTTTTCCTTTCTTTTCTTTTCTTTTTATTTTATGAAGATGTTTAACATCAATTTTATGTGTAGTTAATTTAATTAGTATGGCTTGATTGAAGCCCTAGTTATGTTTTGTTAATATTTCAATATTGGCGCCTTTGTGATGATCTTGTTGTGTTATTTAACTTGATTAATGCCTACTTGCATGAATTCCTCATATGTGTGTGCCTGATCAACATATGCATGTGGTACGGACTAGTTAGTTAAATCAATTTGGATGGCCGAGTCCTGGGTTTAACATAAGTAACAAAAGTAATCCACATCGGATTCTTTAGTTAATCAACATGGGGAACCGAGAGTATATGCCATGCCCTAGGCCTCATGTGTTTGTCGATTTCCATAGAACATATGCCTTCCTAAGGAACAACTTAGTATAAATCATGTTAAATCCCTTAGGAAAGAAAAGAGTTAAGAGTATACGTCATACCTAACTCGTTACTTAGGAAAATCTATAGCCTTAGGAGTATACGTCATGCCCTAAGGTTGACAAACATTAGATATGCATAACTTGATCAAAGCATTGGCATATTGTTATATTAGCTAAATATAATTAGATGTGGATATCAAAGCCCTACCCTTTATTATCATCACTTCAATAATCAATCTTTGTTTTACTTAAGGAATCTATTTTTAAATATAAATTCAGCAATCCTCGTGGGAATGATCCTGTACTTGCACCATATAATACTATGTTGACCCTTTGCACTTGCAAGTAAAACATACAATTATTTACCTATTAATTTAGGTAAATATTTTGCATATCATCTTGTCCTATGTTTGACGGCATCTACCCCGAAGAAGAGAACCCATTGGAAGAGGAAGAGCCCACGGATGACATCGTTGATTATAAAGAGGTTGATGAAGACCTTCCAGGTGAATATACTACTTTTAATGGTGAAGAGGTTGATTATGTTGATTTCCTTGGTGTTAAAGATATTTTAAACTCTCCAAACAATGATTATGATGAGTTTTATACAAATGAGGAAAATTATATGTTCACAAGGGAAACAATGGCTGACCCATTCTTTAGTATTTTCATAGCATGTGGAAGGGAGAAGAGACGAAAGGAGTACAACAAATTTGAAGAATTGTCAAGTGGTGTGTGGGGCCTTCACGACAACCCTCAAAGTATTTCAATGATGAAAAACACCGTGCTTATTGTGGGGTGTTGTCTTGTTTTGATCTTGAGGAAGAGCGAGTGGAACGAGTTGATAGGGCATTCGAAGGACCGTGCAAAGAACCGACTAAAATCGAGGTCAAATTCTCTCCAACCAGGGAAGGATCATGCAAATCGGATCGCTCAAGAATTCGGACAGAAGCCAAACGTGCAGTTTTGGAAGGCTGGCAGGAGACCCCGTTCGGAGTCCCGTCCAAACGGCCTATGTTTCTTTATGGTTTTTTGTCGTGGCCGTCCGAACAACCATATGTTCTATCTGAACGAGCATCATCAGTTTGTTTTATTTTCTAGCCGACTTTATGTTGTTATTTTATTAGGGTTAGGGTTTTGAGAGTCTTTATTTCATTATTTTATTAGGTTTAGGGTTTTGTGTGTATTTATGTCATATTTTATTAGGTTTAGGGTTTTGGGCTATAAATATATGCTTATAGCCTCCAGAGAAATGAGAGTTTATGTTGATTATTGATTTTTATTAATAAGAATTACTCATAATTGGGTTTATTCCTCTTTTTTCCTTCAAGAATAATTCTCAGATCATTGATAGACTCAAGATCTAGAATTACATATCCGCTGCTTTATTGTTGTTCTTCGCTGCAACCTACCAAGTTAGGCTGCATCACATTTTTAGGAAATACAATGAAGTAGTAAGAAAATATGTACAAATTAACCTGGATGAATGGGGAGAAATGAAGGAAGGATCCAAAATTCCGGAGGCATTGGGTTGGTTCCAGTCCACTCGAACACAACAAGTATCTACAACAAAAGGAAAAATATGCATAGTATAGTTAATTATGAGCAACCAATCATCATACATAGTGAATATTTGTGTTACACCAACCAAATGCCTACTATATATATTAGATTTATGAAATATGGTCATACGTATTGAAAGCCAGGTCTTTTCCCAAGAAGGTATGTGTGTTACATCATCATGATCAAGGATCCATTTTTGCCCTCTTGCAGAAGCATTTTGTTGACCACCATAGGGTCCTTCCCCGAGTATACACTTACAAATGTAGCTAATAGCCGTGCAAAACATGATGCGATGACCCTCTATGTGTAATCCCCAGCCACCATCTTCATTCTAGATTAATTATGCAAAAGTTACAACATACTTGCTAAAGATGATAGTTTAAACACACATACTCACACAAAGGAAAGAAAGCAAGTAATTCAGCAAACAGTCTAATCTTGTTTGTGTAATTAACACGTAAAGCTTTCAAGAATATGCACCTGATGATAGTATATGTATCGGAGGATTTCCTTTTGATACTCAGCAAGGAACACAAGATTAAGATGTCTTGTAATGTACAAACTGTAAAGACAGCATATCAAGGAGATCATGCAATCAACAATAAAGATCCCAAACATCATGCAATCAGTTGATTGCATGATGATTCTCAATCCCAAGCATCATGGCCCAGTGATTGTGCAATTCATTGCACAATCACCAGCTCACCAAATCTCCTAGATATTGTACAGAGTTGCCTTGTACAGAGCAACGGTCATATGATTCTCCCTTATTATCATTTCCTTTGATACTTTCCTTTGCTGTATAGGGATACATTCATTGTAACTTACCTTACTAAGAACCATTGTACAACTATATAAAGGAATATACATTCATGCTTGGATCATTCATTCCAAAGTGGTTTTTCATATCCTTTGTATTCTTTGCATGGTATCAGAGCCTTACACGGTTCAAACCTAAGTTTCGATCAAATGACCGAGTCTAGCAACACTTTTGCTTCCGACACTGCCACCACCACTATTAGCAACACTACCACCACCACTATTAGCAACACTTCCGCCCCAAACACTGCTACCACTACAGTTTCCTTCTCCATACCCAATATCAATCATGTTGCTCCCAAAATCATCCTTGAAGGCCCCAACTACATGGCTTGGGTTTATCAATTCCGACCCATCCTTCGCACGAATGACCTAATGGGCATTGTTGATGGCACTGAGCCATGCCCACCTAATTTCATTCCAAGTCCTACTAAGGACACTCCTGACCAACTAAATCCCAACTTTGTATTATGGGAAAAGAAGGATCAATACCTTCTCAATTGGTTCATTGCCACCCTATCTGACAAAGTATTCTCAACTGTCTATGGGTTAGAAACCTCAAGACAGGTCTGGACTGCCTTAGCCAATCGGTATGCTGCTCCTTCAAAGACGCGCATCCAAGATCTAAGGCATCAATTGCAGGGTTTGCGCCAAGGGAACAAAACATGTTCAGAATATGTGCATGAAGCCAAAACTTTGGCTGACAAGCTGGCTATGGTTGGAAAGCCAGTAAATGATGAAGACATCATCTCTTATCTAGTAGGAGGATTGACTCCACGCTACAATGCCTTCATATCTTCCTTCTCATTCATGACAAAGGATGTTCCCATGTCCCTCGAGGACTTTCAAACACAACTCTTCAGCCATGAACAGCTGCTCAACAACCAACTTGCTGATACTGAAGCCAACACATTTGCCTTGTATTCCTCAAAGGGAACTAACAACAACCGCAAATCCAAATTCAGCAAAGCCCCTATTTTCAACAACAACCAGAAGCAATACCAACCTCGGTTTTCAAATCAGCAGCAAAAGAATTTCAACCAGAAGAAATTCTTTAACTCCGCCAATTCTTCACACCCAAGTAAAACAACTTTTGGTCAATTTAGTAATCAAAATACTAATCGATCTGCATGTCAGATATGTGGCAAGAGCAGCCATCAAGCTTTAGATTGCTTCCACCGGATGGACTATGCTTACCAAGGTAGACATCCGCCAACAAAATTGGCTGCAATGGTTACACAATCCAATGCCCTTTGTGAGGAAGATGACTGGCTTGCAGATAGTGGAGCCAATAACCACATCACTGCCAATCTGGAAAACCTCTCCATTTAGCAACCATATAATGGAGGTGAAGCAGTCACGGTTGGAAATGGTGGTGGGCTTTCAATCACTTATACTGGTTCCACTTCCTTTCATACACCAAAATCCACTTTGCATCTTAAAAACATTCTCTGTTGTCCTAATGCATCTGCCAACTTGTTATCTATACAGAAATTTTGTAAAGATAACAATTGTTTCTTTAAGCTAACCGACACCTATTTCTTGTGAAGGACAACCTAACCGGGGAGATTCTCCTGCAAGGGCCCAGTGAAGGTGGCCTTTATCCAGTGCACTTGAAGAACTTCTTAAAGAATAAACTCCAACGGCTCACAGCATTCATTGGAGTACAGACCTCACCTTCCATTTGGCATAAACGTCTAGGCCATCCACACTCAAAGGTTTTTCAGAAAATAATCAATTCAAACCATCTTCCTGTGACACCTTCTAAGGCTGATTCCACAGTTTGTGTTGATTGTCAACTTGCTAAAAGTCGACAACTACCCTTTCCTAAATCACAAACTGTCACTCATTCTCCTTTAGAACTTGTACACAGTGACATATGGACATCCCCTGTTTTCTCAATAAGTGGATGCAAGTATTATGCCATATTCATTGATGATTATTCAAGATATTCTTGGCTGTTTCCTCTCAAACAAAAATCAGATATGCTTGATTGTTTTATTAAATTTAAATGCTTGATAGAAAATCTGTTAACTTGCAAAATTAAGAAGTTACAAACCGATGGTGGTGGAGAGTATACATCTTATCATTTCAAACAATTTCTTTCCACTCATGGCATACTTCATAGGATTACATGCCCACACACACCCCAGCAAAATGGGATTGCTGAAAGAAAGCACAGGCATGTCATTGAAACAGGCCTGGCTTTGCTATCTCAATCCCATTTACCTCCCAAATATTGGGTTGAAGCTTGCCTTACGGCTGTCTTCCTCATCAATCGCATGCCTTCCCCAATTATTCAGAACTTCACACTATTCACCAAGCTTTTCCAGGCAGAACCTGATTACTCCTCCTTGAGAGTATTTGGATGTGCTTGTTATCCTCTGCTTCGTCCATATACCAAGCATAAACTAGAGTTTAAGAGCTAACAGTGCATCTTCTTAGGCTACAGCTCCAATCACAAAGGCTATAGATGCATGGATCCCAAAACTCTAAGGGTCTATTTTTCAAGGAATGTGGTATTCGATGAGATTGTATTCCCTGCGCAAGTAACAGCCGCCACCTCACTGCCTGCAAGGGACTCCTCTCAGTCACAAGGTGCTGTCCTCTTACCCTCTCACTTCTTCTCTATTAATTCCATGCCTATTGATCCTACTCCTGTTATGATAGATTCACATGAAATTTCCTCTTCTGTTGCTCACAATCCTACTGCATCCTCACATGATATTAATCTGCCACTCACTCAGCCCATACTTAACAATGCCATACCTCATGCTATGGACTCTAGTACTTCCTCACAGCCGGACAGTGACCTCCTTCTCAATGGTATACATAGGCAACCCTCAAATCCAGTAACCAACCCTCTACCACCACCTAAGACAACCCCTACTGTTTTTGAGCCTATACCTGCCTCTTCCCCCCAACCAACTGAGCATGTCCCTACCTCTCTTCCTCAACCAACTAGTGACACCTCCCATGCCACTACATCCGACATTCCTCATAGGGTCACTCGGTCTCAAACAGGAACCCGAAAACCTAAGACTTTTCTTGATTTTCAACTTTACAACGTTACCAAACATCCCTTGAAGGCCTATCATATTGCTTCTCTTCCCTGTGAGCCCACCACATACAACCAAGCTGCTTCAAATCCTAAGTGGCTTGCTGCCATGGACCAAGAATTTCAAGCTTTAATGGAAAAAAACACTTGGACTCTTTGCCCCAGACCAAAACACCGCAACATTATCAAAAACAAGTGGGTGTATAAATTAAAACAAAATTCCAATGGCACCATTGATAGATACAAAGCCCGTTGTGGCTAAGGGCTTCCAACAAAGGGATGGACTAGACTACACAGAGACTTTCAGTCCTGTGATCAAACCAGCGATAATACGACTGGTTTTGGCACTTGCTCTCAACTTTAATTGGCCACTCAAGCAACTTGACGTGTCCAATGCTTCTTGCATGGGGTGCTTACCGAAGAAGTCTTCATGGAACAGCCGCAAGGGTTTGTTAATTCAACATTTCCTGATTATGTTTGCAAATTAGACAAGTCCCTTTATGGCCTCAAACAGGCCCCTAGGGCTTGGTTTCATCGTCTTACAGAGGCTTTGCTAGACAGAGGTTTTGTTGGTTCAAAAGTTGATACCTCACTGTTTTTACTTCGTCAATCATCTGTGTGCATTTTCCTTTTAGAATACGTTGACGATATTATTGTTACTGGCAGTAACCTCTCTGTTATTAATGAGTTGATTCAAAGTTTGCAAGCAGAATTCAGGTTGAAGGACTTTGGCACCCTATCCTACTTCTTGGGCATTCATGTTCATCGTGACAATCAGCACATCCACCTCAATCAAGCCAAGTATATTATTGACTTGTTGCATCGCGTAAACATGATTGGCGCCAAACCATACTCAGCCCCATGTACCTCAGGGAAACGACTTACTGCCAATGATGGTGATCCACTCCCAGACCCAAGTCTCTATCGTCACATTGTTGGTGCTCTTCAATACTGCACTCTTACTAGACCGGATATCTCATTCTCTGTCAACCAACTTTGCCAATTTCTTCACTGTCCAACCACGTCCCACCTAGGTGATGCGAAGCGGGTCCTCCATTACTTAAAAGGAACTGCTGACTTTTGGTTGTCTTTCTCCAAAGGTTCTTTGCATCTCAGGGCATATTGCGATTCAGATTGGGCTGGTGACCCCTCTGATATGAAATTAACAAAGTTTGTTGACAGAGAATGAGATATCCGATCTAGTAAGAGTGCAGTATTGAAGAGCACCAACAATATGACGATAGAGACTTGGGTCTGGGAGTGGATCACCATCATTTACACAAACACATTACCTGCATTTTTTTTCCCGTTAAAAAGAATACAATTAGCAATTGCATTAAGATGAAAACCAAAACAAGTCAAAGGTAGGTAGGTTGTCTTTGATCTAATGGTACTGTTCATAGCCTTGTCAATCTAAGAAGATGTTTCTCGGTTAAATATCATTAGTAAAAGTTTGTTATGCTGTTGATGATTTATTTCGATATCTCAAAAAGTTCCCTGATGTATACTTTTATGTGATTATCCCAAAAAAATATATGTTTGATTATGTGGTGATCACAATGATGACACTTATTAAAGAAAAAAATGATAATAATTGAAGAAATTTATAATGTTATGAATATCAAATGCGAAAATAATAAACTAAATAATACAAAAAATTTTACGTGGTTCAGTCTATGACCTACATCCACAGATAAAGCTTTAAGGGTTATATTATGCTTTTATTAAGTGAATAATTTTACAATACAAATGATCCCTATTTATAGGGATGGGGAGATAATACAAAATGGTATAATTGATAAAATCAAATCAGGTTATATTTCATTTTGATTTAATTTTGTTAATTACAATCAATGCTATAATATATTCTCATAATATCACAATATATTCTAACAATAATTATGAGTCTCACCAAGGGGGCAAAGGAAAAATAATGGGCCAGCATTTTCAGCAAGCCAATGGCCATCACTAGCCTGCAAGGCCGAAAAGAAATGGACGGCCCTTCTCAGTGCAGCTGTGGCCTTTTCATTTGTGGTTTCCTCTCCATCCTCGACCTTTACCAAGGGAATTATTGTTTGTTTGAAGTTTTTCTCCTTAAGAAACTGCAATCATTTTGACAAAGAAAATGGTCATATTAGAGTAAATAATTTATGAATTATTAGGTATCTCATGATATTATGAATTTTAAAGCTGCTAGATTACTCTATATTCAGAAGTGGAGGAGAAATACATTCCCTTAAGCCTATGGAGCATGGGTCATTTGTGCCCTCTCTCCCCTTGGCTCCGCGGGTGACTATATTTTTAGGCACATACTTTTGCTATTATATATAAGGGGAACTTCACAAAACCCCTTTAAACATTCATGCATTTTAAAATTATTTTATTAAAGTTTAAAAACTCTCAATTATAATATCGAACTTTCAATTTTTGGCGATGTACCCCCTATGTTAGGATTTTTCATTAAATTTTGTCAAAATTTTCAAAATACCTATGTTTTTTTATTTTTTTTTTTATTGTAAAAAAAAAAAATTCAAAGATTCAAGCATTGGTTATAAGGATTTAACGGAATTTGGAAGATATCTACGCCTGAATCTTTGCAAAAATACTTACTCCTCAAATATACATGAATAGCTTTCCAAATCTCCATATTATAATGCGGATGTGAATATGGATATCTAAAAGGAATATCTGCATTTTGCAGATGTGGCTATGGCTAGTACTAATTATTGACACGACCTATGAACTTACACAAACCAATCATATGCCATATCTGACCAGCTCATTCTTCGTTCTACATGACATGAATCATTATTTGATTTTATGGATGTTGTTTGTCATTAAGCTATTGTACAACATATATATTCGGAGCTCAGAAAATTTACATGTGACCTTGTTCGAAGCCTTCCTACTTCCTAGTTCCATGGCACATAAAATTTACAGAAGTACTAAATAACCATGACACAGATGTTGATGCTATGGGAAAGGTTGCATGTGACCATGGCAGGAACAGGAAAGTAGGTGTTTTTAGTGTAGAGGATCAAATGATATTGGTATAGGTCATGGAGAGAAGATGGGAATACCTACATTCGCCATATGAGATCATTGCTAGGTTTCACGTGCAACCGGTTGCTATAGAAATTTTGACGAGCCTCTTCAACCTCAGCCCTCTCTTGTGAGGTACCAGCCTGAGGGTCAAACTCCCATATCTGCCTTCCAACAAAGTTGTTTGTGGTGAAGATATAAGGGTCTTTTCCACCCTCTGCTATCTTAAGCCTCCACATATTCTTCCTTATCAGTTTCTTTCAATCACTTCTCTCTTCTCTTCTTCTCTGCTTCATGTAGCTATTATATATAGTAACCAATCATATATATATATATATATATATATAGATAGATAGATAGATAGAACGAACTTATAACCAACACTAAAGCAACCATAATCGTAATTAACTAGGTGTATTAGATTTATGTGGGGGCAGTGATGAATTATAAATATGGAAACTCCTCAAGGTCAAAGAGTACATGATTAATTTTTTTTTTTTTTTTTATTGAAATGGAATCCATATTAGTCTCATTCATAGAAATCATGAGCATAAAGCTCTTACAAGCAACCATAGCCAAAGTTACGAGGTTACAAGTATCACAGATGACGTATTACATTTCAGACCCATAACCAATTCACTAACTCATGACTAATCTACATATTAAAAAACAGATCTGCGAGAAACATATTCAAACTAATGCATAAGTAGTGCTTATTCCTCGGAACTAAAGGTAGACAAACCCCCAACCGAAACTCTTTCTCCTCGACCCGAAAGTCAGGATAACGTTCATATCCACAACCCAAAGGTCTCGACCACAGAAAATAACCCAGAGGACACCACACACGCAGATTGAGAGGGGACAAAGCCTTATTACAAGCAAAAAAATAGGAAATAAAAGCGTACTGGGAAATAAAGAGAATAAAACCGAAGAATCACACTAAGCAGGTAACGGCAGTCAGAAGGAAGCCGATTGCGTATTGGCTGGAAAATGACGTGGAAGGTGGCGTTGGAGCTCATCGCAGGGGGACACGAGGAAAGACTCGACATCGGACGGTGGGCGGCAGAGTGGGCTCGGAGGAGATCGGCGTCGCACACAAAACAAACTGGAGGAGGAGTTTGAGTGAATCCCCCTAGAGCATCACCAATAAAGTGTGACAAACAGACAATGCAATAAAACCAACACACCAAAATGCATGCCAAAAGATAGACATAAAGGAAAGGAAATAAGACAACCAGAAACAAAATAAAAAAAAGCAGCCGGAGAGAACCGAATAAATCTAACCACATCCGGAGAGACGGATCCAGTGCAAATGGTGTGATGGGCACTGGCGGATCTGGGTAGCAAGGTGGTGGAGCACGCGTTGAGGTGGACCAGGCAATGGGCGACCGATCGGGCAGGGACGACACGGACTGAAGCCAAATCCGACCCAGCAACAGGCGTGGCGAATGGAGTAGGACGGAAGATCGGCCTCCAAAAAAACCCTAAAATCAGAAAAGGGGCGGAGAGGGAGGGAGATGAAGAAAACACTCAAAGAACAAGGGACATCAAATAAATAGGCTAGTTCTAGGACCCGGGGGGGGGGGGTGGAGAGAAGAGGATGAGGGGGAAGAGGGGGAGGGGGAGAACAGGGGTTCATGACAAAACTCTAGCAGAGAGTGTCTCGAGGGAGAGAGAGAGAGAGGAAATTTTTTTTTCGATAACTAATTTTCTTTATTTTGTTAGGGAAGACTCATGCTTCATGATTAATTTAAATTACTATTATAATGAAGTTCAATGAGTTAGCTATATATATATTCGTATTATTTATAGATCTAAATTCTCTTGATTTTTAAAGGTGAATGCATGGTAGATATCACAAAATTCATGGTACATGCATGGCTGACGTTGTTCCCGGCCCCATGCATCCTTCATTTAAAATATCAGGATAGTCTTTGTGATTAATATGGTACATATTAATCAGTAGAAAACTATCATGAATTTACCTTGAAAAATTCATTAAATCTTGTGAAAATATTCGTTATTTATAAACAGATATAGAAATAATAATAATAATAATAATTCATAATTCCCAATGAAAATATTTAATTAGAGGACCACATGCATATATAAGAAGGATTGCTATCAACATACGAAGAAGAAAATTTATAATTTTAAAAAAAGAATCCATGTTTTACATAAGTTAGTCTATAATCATTAAAAACTTAGAGTCAACACCAATGCGCCCTACGCAAACGTAGGCTGCACCACTGACCATGCCAACACAATTTTTTAGTTTTTTTTAATCAAATAAGGAAGGATTACATGGGATTGAAAATGGGAAGACCGAACTTCCTAACAAAAAAAAAAAAAACACTAAAATGCTTAAAATACAAACCAATAACAAAAAATGAGTTAAAAAAGTGATTCGGTCCTTTATATCTTTAACAAAAGCCAAAAAATAGGTCGCATAAGGGGTAAACAAATAAAAGGGACATGACCTCGAATGGTCTATCAATCATTTCCGAACCCCACATGCAGTTTATATGCTTTAACTTGTAATCTTTTATGCCGAAAGCTGGTCAACTAGCTCTCTTTCTCGGTTCAAGGCTTTTATTTTGGAAGGAAACTCCCTAGTGGTCATCCTTGCCCTTTCAACATCCAAATATCACTCAAGAATATTATTGGGATCACCCCATCATCAAAGACACCATCTCAACCATCCCTCACTCTTTCTTTGAATCCATCATGCATGTGCCATATTGAACCTCTATCAAATCCACTTAAAACAATAATATGGTTAATGTTTTCTAGATGGTGCTTTTTTTAAAAAAAAGAAAAAAGAAAAAAGAAAAAAGAAAAGAAATTATGATGTGGCATAAAGACAAAAGTAATTTTGGCCAACCACTTAAAACACACATTTATCACACGCATGTTCATAATGTGTTTGGTATCTTAGAATATTGAGGAGAGGGAAAGAAGATTACATTTTGTATTGCATATGTTTTATTCTGTTTTGGATTTGAAAACTTCAAGAAATTTCCCTTAGCTTAGCGCTAATATTAGGTTCAAATGATTGGATAGTTTTGTTTCCTCACGTCCCAAATGAAGAAAAATTAACTCGTCCACTAAATTTTTGGAAGGCTTGAACTCTTAATGGATTTTGATAATTTGGGGTTCAAATTATGTGTAGGGTGGTACTTGGAATGAATTTGAAAATCTGGAGTGGAAGTTAAGAATAATGACTTTAATTAGCTGCTCAAACTTGAAATGGATGTACGTTGGAAATTGGAGAGAGAAGATTATGTGTTGTAGAACTACATCATTTCTTATTAATTTGGAATAAATTACCGAACACTCGTACTTATAAATCACAATAAATACATGTGCATATGGATCACACTTTAATATAATTAGGTAATTTCTTAGATATTATTCACATGCAGGTACAACATTGTATGATATTCCTTAATCCCATCTATCTTTGGTGGCTTTGTGTTTAGACACTTATTACACACATCAACAGCTGCTAAAGAGAAAGTAGGAGAATTAATAATTGGCTGGTTGAGCTATATATATAGTTCACTAGCTGACTCAATTTTTTTTGGATGGCAATGGGACACGCTTGCAGTATTCTGCAAGAGCCCACAATGGGTGAATTTCTCTGTATGCTCCATAGTGTACCATACAATTCCTCAAGTAGACGCCAAGGATTTCCTGTATGAAGGAGTGATGAATGGTTAGAAACCTTTGGATGTAAAATTCAAACATAATATACTTCAAATTAAAGTTAGGTTGATTATTTTTCTTTGCTCCCTATTCTTTCTGAATTAAATGCATTTTCTAAAGAGAGGTACCTGTTGAGGAAAATCGCCATCTTCCAGTTGAGAATTAATTATCAGCCTTGCTGCACGATGAAGAGGCGTTGGGTCTCTTTCAGCCTATTGCATATACAATTTTAACATCAGAATATGCAGGATCAAAGCATATGACAATAATTACAGCATATATAATATAATTAAACAATCAAGACACCTGTCCAGCATGAATGAGACCCATCATTGCCCATGCAGTTTGTACCAAATTTGATCGGTTTCCTTCAAGAGGTACATATTCCTATATAATCAAGCACAAAGAGTACTTTATAGTTTTATTATCTAGCATCTACCAAATCTTAGAAAGACAAAACATGTTATTAAAGATTCTTAAAAACAAATAAGAATTATACGTGTTAAAACATTACCTTGGTTGGGCATGAGAGATAGCTCTCTCCCCAACCACCATCATCTCTTTGTGCTCTTAGTAGAAAATCAACAGCTCTGCGCATAACTGGACAATTGTTGTAAGTCTTGCCAGCTGCAGCCAATCCTCCAAGTCCAAACCATGTACCGTATATGAAGCAAATTCCCCAATTTCCATACCTGTGGAAATGCTTAATCATGCAATAGATTTCTCTGGTATAAAAACAGAAAAATATCTAAGAAACCAGTGGAGGAACATACCAGGAACCATCAGGCATTTGCATGTCTTGAATGAATCGCACAGCACTTTTTATGAAATCTTCGACCTCTTCCTTCCGGTGCCCCGGGTATAACTTCTTAAACAAAACTAAAGCTTGGATTGCTGATGCGGTGCACTCAAGGTATTCATGCTCAACGACTATGTCAGAGAAGAATTCTGTGGGATTAAGCAGCTAATGAAAAAAAAAAAAAAAAAAAAAAAAAAAAAGAGAAAATTTCCATTAATATACGATATAAAAATGGTGAATTTAGAAGCACTAGATAGTTTTAAAGTATTCCATAAGCATATTTCAAGGACACTTTAATATGTTAAGTATTAAATTACCATTCATCCTAAAAGCTTAAGCTTATAGGAAGAGGTAAATTTAATCACTTAATCAATACTTTAACACTCCTCCTCACGTGCGGGCTCAAACTCTCTTTTAATAGGTGGAGCCCAACACGTGAAATATTTAATTTTAATGGGGGGTGATTTGACGGAATTAAGATTCGATCTCATGACCTTTGGCTTTGATACCATATTAAATCACCATTCATCCCAAAAGCTTAAGCTTATAGGAAGAGGTAAATTTAATCACTTAATCAATACTTTAACAGGTACTTACTTCCAACCATTTTTGGGCTCCAGCTGGTTCCCATACAGCAATACCGCCATTTTTACTCTATATTAAACCATACAATAGAGCTTAATGATATAAACGCAATGAAATATTTAAGAAATAAACACTGCACTAGATAAATGAAACTTCAAGAGAGTTTAGATCCTTAGAAAAACCAAACGAAGCATGGGTTTCCTATTCATGCCGATAGTTTCCAAATATTTGTACTTCAAAATACAATGCTAGTTGTTAGAATATTGAATAAATTATTAAAATTAATCATTTCCTATTAATTCAAGCTTTTGAAATAAGTTGTGATTTAAAATGGTATCAAAGTCAAGGTTCTAAATTCTCTACGTGTTGGACATCACTTACTAATGGGTATTTTGGGCCCACACGTGGGGAATTATTAAAATATTACTTAAATCATTAAAATCAACATTTTCCCTTATTTGCTTATTAAAGAGTAGTTTGAGCCTATACATGTGAGAAGTGATAGAATATTACTTCTTCAAACCTGACTAAGATTAATGAGCACATAGTTGAGTTCTATAAAAATCTTTTTACGGAGCAATATTGCCGTTGGAGGCCTATGGTAGATGGTATTTCCTTTGATTCCATATCGGAAGAGGAGGCTAGTTGGTTGGAGAGAGACTTTGAAGAGGATGAGGTCAGAAAGGTAGTGTTCAAGATGAATGGTTTTAAGGCGTTGGGTCCTGTTGGATTTTCTATGGCTTTCTTCCAAACTTGCTGGGAGGTGGTGCGGGGGGATATCATGAAGGTGTTTAGTGATTTTCATGCAGGAGGGTTGTTCGAGAAGAGTCTCAATGCCTCTTTCATTTCACTTATCCCGAAGGTTCCTGGCATTATCAATCTCAAACACTTCTAGCCAATTAGCCTTGTGGGAGGCATCTACAAAATCATAGCCAAGGTTTTAGCAAATAGATTGAAGGTAGTTCTGGGTAAGATTATATCTCAATCTCAAAGTGCTTTTATTAAGGGTAGGCAGATTTTAAATCCTATCTTGATTTCTAATGAATGCCTTGATAGTCGGTTGAGATCTGAGGAGCCAAGGGTTATTTACAAAATGGATTTGGAAAAAGCTTATGACCATGTGAATTGGGATTTCTTGTTATATATGCTAAGGACTTGTGGTTTTGGGGGGATCTGGTGTTCTTGGATAGAACATTGCATTTCTTCGGTGCGGTTCTCAATTCTGGTCAATGGTTCTCCTAATGGTTTTTTTAGCAGTTCCAGGAGTCAGAGACAAGGGGACCCCCTGTCTCCTCTATTGTTTGTTTTTGTGATGGAAGCTTTGAGCAGGATGATTTCGGCAACGGTTAATAGGGGGCTGCTAGATGGATTCAAGATCGGTAATACTACGCTCTCCCACCTTCTGTTTGCTGATGATACCTTGATTTTTTGCAATGCTTTGCCCGCTCAAGTACACTATTTGCGGAGTCTATTCTTACTATTTGAAGCTGTCTCCAGTTTGAAGGTTAACTTGGCTAAGTCAGTGTTAATTCCAGTGGGGAATGTGGAGCAAGTGGGCATGTTAGTCGGTATTCTAGGGTGTGGGGTTGCCTCTTTGCCAGTTAAGTACCTTGGTATGCCATTGGGGTCCCCTTATAAGGCTAAGCATATTTGGGATGGAGTTATCGAAAAGATAGAATGTTAGTTGACCGGTTGAAAAATGTTGTATTTGTCGAAAGGTGGCAGGGTCGCACTTATTAACAGCACTCTTGCTAATTTGCCTACTTATTTTCTGTCCATTTTCCCTATTCCGGCTAGTGTCAAGCTCATTGAGAAGGTACAACGCAATTTCTTATGAGGTGGGCTAGGCGAAGAGTTCAAATACCACTTGGTAAAGTGGTCGAAGGGTATTAGAAACTTAATGGTGTTCAATCGCGCCCTTCTACGAAAATGGTTGTGGCGTTATGGATCGGAAATAGATGCTTGGTGGAGGGTTGTGGTGGATGCGAAGTTTGGAAGCCTATGGGGAGGGTGGTGCTCTATGGAGCTTGGAGGTACTTTTGGGGTAGGGTTATGGAAGAATATAAGGAAAGGGTGGGACACTTTCCAAGGCCTTACGCGTTTTAAGGTGGGGGAAGGAACTAGGGTTCGTTTCTGGCATGATCTATGGTGTGGAGATACGGCTCTTAAGACAGCTTTCCCTGGTTTGTTCAGCATTGCTTGTGCGAAGAACGCCTCAGTTGCGGCTCATTTGGAGGTGCGGGGTGGTTCTAATCAATGGAATGTTAATTTTTCTAGAGGGGCTCATGATTGGTAGGTGGATGTTTTTGCCTCTTTCTTCTAAGTGTTGCGCTCTGCCCGAGTGAGACGATTGTGAAGATAGGTTGTGGTGGATTTCCTCCAAAAGAGGCCATTTCAAGGTCAAACTTCTTTTTGCTTCCTTGGCATGTACTGAAGGGAGGCGATTCCCTTTGAAGAGTGTGTGGCGCACACAAGCTCCTTCGAGGGCGAGTTTCTTTGTGTGGTCAGCATCTTTGGGCAAAATTCTAACCCTAGACAACCTAAGGATGCGGCACGTGATTGTGACGAATAGGTGTTGTATGTGCAAGAGGGATGAGGTGACGGTGGACAACCTTCTTCTTCATTGCGAGGCAGCTTATGCTTTGTGGTGCACTTTTCTCAGTTGGTTAGGGTTTTCTTGGGTGATGCTGAGACAGGTTTCCAATTTGCTCGCCTGTTGGTGGTCTTCGGGAAGGAGGGGGAGCACTGTGGATTGGAAGATGGTGCCTACTTGTTTTTTTGGTGTATATGGAGGGAGAGAAATAATAGGTGTTTTAAAAATTTGGAAAGTTCCTTGGAAGATTTATTATCCTATTGCTTTCATACTTTATACCTTTGGAGTACTATGGCGTATGTCTTCCCGGTGCCAATTAGTTACAATGACTTTTTTGTTTGCTTTTTTCTTTCTAGTTAGGTGATCCTATTGTATACTTCTAGTGTACTTTGGGACGCCTTTACGCTTTCAATAAAACTGACTTTTACTTTTATATATATATATATATATATATATATATATATATATATATATATATAATCAACCATTTCCCATCAACTTAACCTTTTGGGATGACCCGTGATTTAACAATAATGAAAGTTAATCCTCACCTGTAGAGAAAGTATGACATTTACAGCATCATAAAATCGCTCGGGTTCCATTTTCTGACCAACAATTTCTGGTGGCATCATGGATAAAAGCGTGCAACACTAAAATAGAAAAGAATTTGGTGAGGAACACATTAATTGTGGAAAAGCTGTAACACTTTACCCCATTGACACATTTAAACAAAGTTAATTACCTTCAAAGCTTCTGCAGTGCAATCAGAAACTTGCAATCCCTGATCTTGATCAGACAAAGCCCATGATCCTTTAGAAATGTGACGGTACATGCTTTTAAAGTCTCCTGAAGGGTTGTCCTTGACCTTTACAATTTTTAAGGGAAAAATGAAATAGCTAGTTTGAATGAATATTGGATAGTTTTTATTTTTTTTTTAAGCAAAAAGGCAGATTTGATGATGATGGTGAAGAGATGCTTTTAGAATTGAAAATCAAACCTGAGTTTTCTTTATGAAGTCGTGGCCTCTCGCAAGTGTGGGTCCAATTTCATTAGTGAGATTACTAGCAAGTAAAGCTTGGATAGCAAAACCAGTATCCCACATTTGACTTCCAAAACCCTGTATTCAAATGGCATATATAAAAGCCAGTGATCCCTTCCTTTTTCTTGCAAAGATTAAGGACTTATAGAGTACTTGAAGCTTAAAAACAAGAGCTTGGGGTTTATACTCAAGTTTCAATAGTTATATATACAAAATCTATCGTAGAAAGAAATTTATTTTAGGAAATCTCTTCATGCATAGTTCAATATAAAGTTCAACTCAAATGTTCAACGGATGGACAAAAGGTTTTGCAAATGTTTGTACAGAATATGCATATTGACCTGCATCTTGATTCCATCTTCAGCGACCCATATGTAATCTGGGATCCTAGCGATATGCTTCTTGAAATAATCCCCACTTGGATCTTCAACCCAACAAGCAAGCATACATAGCACCTATTCAATGCAAATGGATTTAGGAGTGTTGATATATAACCCAAATAGATGCTCTTCATTGCTTCCCTTTATCGTATGATAACATTACCTTTTGCACACATCCAATGGTGATGTATCGACTGTTCTCATCTTCATAATGAATGTGCTTCATTGTTACTTGAAGAGCCTTCTCTCTGACTAGCTTGTTAAAAGGCCAACGAGTGAGTAGAGGCTCAGTGAATATGTATAGACTATCCCAGAGCAGATCTTGTATAATATGATGGGGATAGTAGAGATCCTCCTATAACAATAGTTTTTCACAATCAAAGCATTGGAAGAATATTGAAAAACATATGTAGCAATGAGCAAGTATCAACAAGGGAGAGATGATTAAGGTGAACTCACCTTTGCACATAGATGACGCACTTTCTTCCAATTAACTTCATTGTAAGGTTGAGTGTAGAGTTCCTCCCTCAATTGAAGAATGAGAGGTGTGATTGGGCCTACAAACCTTTTCCCGTACAAGTATGACATGGGCATGTACACCAAGCGACAATAGCACCACATTTTAGCTGCATTTTAAGGAAAAGATAAATGATATTCCTCTTTAGTAACATAGTGATGCAGCTTGGATAATGGTTTCTCGTAGTGCGCTCTAAAGCGCGATCGAGAGCACCTACACTTGTTAAGCCCTGTGACTGTGATCGATCACACAATCGAGCGCACCTGCTCTCTGAAACTGCGATTGAGTGCCCGCGTGTTGCAATCGAGCGCATGCAGAACCATTATGTTATTTTTTGCATTTTAATTAGGTTAAACCAAATTTATGTTGTTATTTTATTAGGATTAGGGTTTTGGGAGTCATTATTTCGTTATTTTATTAGGTTTAGGGTTTCAGAGGTATTTATGTCATGTTTTATTAGGTTTAGGAGTCTTGGGGCTATAAATACATGCTTATAGCCTCTAGTTAATCAGTTAAGGTTGTTGTTTATTATTGATTTTGTTGAATAAGAATTACTCATAGGTGAGTTTTCTTCATATTTTTTCTTGAAATCATAAATAGACTCTATATTTTGAGAAGAATTCTTAGGTCATTGATAGACTCAAGATCTAGAATTAGTTATTCATTCCTTATTGATGTTCCTCGCTGCAGCCCACTAAATCACGCTGCATCAGTTGGTATTAAAGCTGGGGAGGAGCAACCGCTTTGCAGACATGAACGAGGTGCACGTGCATACCAAGGCAACACGTAGAGAGCAAACGGCAATCGTTCGGTTGAACGGTTGTCGTCGCCAACCAAGACCATGATTCGTGAAGGCGGAAGGCAAATCTAACGCTGAATGGTGGCAATACAAGGAGGATCGACTCAAGGCTATGAGGGATCAAATTGAAGACCTCACTACCCAAGTATTCGACTAGTGTCGTCACAATGGGAATGGATCCAAAAACTCCTTTACGGAGCACCAAACATAGGGACATTAGCACCTTACGCAAGCTCATGCCAATCAGCAGGTGAGTAGATTCAAACTCGATACACCGGAATTCCAACGTTGTTTGCAACCCAAAGAGTTCATGTTGGCATAAAAAATTAGAAAATTTCCACTAAAAGAAGTACCTAGGAAGATTGTGGAGTTGGTGCCTAAGGAGGGGGTGGAGATCAAGTGTCGTTCGGTGTCCCAATACATTAAACGTATGTGCCGACCATTTCAAACTATATACACCATTGGAGGCAAGAGGACTAAGCTTATCATTGATCCAAGGAGTCATGAGAATATAGTCTCAGAGGAAGCAGTTCTCAAGTTGGGGCTTGAGACCAAGAGACATCCTACTCCCTATCGATTGGAGTGGCTCATAAAAGGAAACGAGGTAACTGTTTCTAGACGTTGTTTAGTGTCCTTTTCCATTGGAGCTAAATATAGAGATATTGTATGGTGTGATGTGGTCGACATGGAGACATATCACCTATTATTGGGCAAGCTGTGGCAAGATGATAAAGTTGCTATCCATGATGAAACAAATAACACGTACAGCTTCATATTGGGTAAAACCAGATTGACGTTGCTACATAGCCCATGGGCGGAGCCAAAACCTTCACAAGGGGATGGTCAATCCTTTGCAGCCAAGCAGGAGTTGACGGACACGGAAAGCAGCATCAAGGGAGTGGTATAAAGGAGCTGTTGGGAAGATTTGTCGACGTGGTCCGAGCAAAATTACCGAAAGCGGTACCATCATTGCAAGACATTCAACCTCAACTTGATTTGGTGTCGGGGTCAAATGTTCCTAATCATCCGCACGACATTAAGAGTCCTAAAAAGCTTGAAGAATTGGGGGAACAAGTGGAAGAGGTAAACCTTTTCAGAGAGTATCGCAATTTTTCATGAAGAAGAGGAACCCTTGGAAGAGGTAAATCTTTCAGATAGTTTTGCACTTTTTGACGACAATTCTACATATCATGTGCCTGATAAGAGCTCCGAAGATAAAGTCTTCGATTTTAGTGTTGAGCCAATTGACTATGTTGATTTCATTGGGATAGATGCTATTTTATCAAATTATTCTAACTAAAATTGTGATGAGATCTATATGGTGGAGAAGACTTTTGTGTCAAAGATTGAAAGGGTCTTTATGAGTTCTTTGGAGATTCTCATGGATTGTGGGAAGAGCAAAGCACGACAAAAGCAAGACAAGTCTACAGAGCAAAGGGGTGTGTTGGGATTTCATGACAAACATTGAGATACTTCATTGATGAGAAGTGTCACACTTATTGTAGGATGTTACCTTGTCTTAATCTTAAGGAATGGCGAGTGGAATGAATTGACTGGGCATCCAAAGAACCGTGGAAAGAACCGGCCAAATTCGAGGACGAATTCTCTCCAACCAGGGGAGAATGATGCAGCTCGGATAATGGTTTCTGGTAGTGCGCCTAAGCGCACTAAAGCGCGATCGAGCGCACCTGCGCTCGTTACGCCCTGTGACTACGATCGATCACACAATCGAGTGCACCTACTCTATGGAATTGCGATCAAGCGGCCGCGTGCTGTGATTGAGCGCACAGGGGACCATTATATTATTTTTTGGGTTTTAATTAGGTTAAACCAACTTTATGTCGCTATTTTATTAGGGTTAGGGTTTTAGGAGTCTTTATTTCGTTATTTTATTAGGTTTTGGGCTTGGGAGGTATTTATGCCATGTTTTATTAGGTTTAGGAGTCTTGGGGCTATAAATACATGCTTATAGCCTCTAGTTGATCAGTTTAGGTTGTTGTTTATTATTGATTTTGTTGAATAAGAATTACTCATAGGTAAGTTTTCTTCATATTTTTCCTTGAAATCATAGATAGACACTATATTTTGAGAAGAATTCTTTGGTCATTGATAGACTCAAGATCTAGAATTAGTTATCCGTTCCTTATTGATGTTCTTCACCCAGCCCACTAAGTCACGCTACATCACATAGGCTTCAAATAGAAGTGCTAAGTGCTAACCATGTTTCAATTAAACATTATATCTAATTTTCAACATTGGACTAAATGATTTTCAAAAAATTCCATTATGGAATAAAGATTTAAAGTACAGTGGTATTTTCAGGAAGTATAATGAATTAGTAAGACGAGATGTACAAACCTGGGTGCATGGGAAGAAATGAAGGAAGGATCCAAAATTCCGGAGGCATTGGGTTAGTTCCAATCCACTCGAACACACCAAGTATCTACGACAAAGGGAAAATGCATACTAGAGTTAATTATCAGCAAAGAATCATCATGCATAGTGAATATTTGAACATATATATATATAAAATCATTTCCTAACTGGACATGAAAGACATATGACTAGATTTATGAAACATGGTCAAACTGTGTCAAAGTATTGATTAAATTATTAAATTTATATATTCTCACTATATTAAACTTTTAAAATAAGTGGTGATTTAACATAGTATGAGAGTCATAGGTAATGAATTATAACCCTGACTCCATTAAGTCACGCCCCGTTTCAATTAAATATTTCAAGTGTTGGACATTACCTAATAAAAGAAAGTTTAAGCCTACACGTGAGAAAAAAAAATATATATATATATAATCATTGCCTAACTGGACATGAAAACCATATGACTAGATTTATGAAACATGGTCAAACTGTGTCAAAGTATTGATTAAATTATTAAATTTATACATTTTCACTAGATTAAACTTTTGAAATAAGTAGTGATTTAATAGAGTATGAGAGTTATATGTAATGAATTATAACCCTGACTCCATTAAGTCACGTCCCATTTCAATTAAATATTCTAAGTGTTTGGCATCACCTAATAAAAGAAAGTTTGAGCCCACATGTGAGAAAGAGTGTTAAAATATTGATTAAATGGTTAAATTTACTTATTCCTATCAACTTAAGCTTTTAGGATAAGTGACAATTTAACATACTGAAAGCCAGGTCTTTCCCCAAGAAGGTATGTGTGTTACACCACCGTGATCAAGGATCCACTTTCGCGCTCTTGCACAAGCATTGTCTTGACCACCATCAGGTCCTTCCCCGAGTATACGCATACAAATGTAGCACAGAGCCGTGCAAAACATGGTGCTGTGGCCCTCTATGTGTAATCCCCACCCACCATCTTCATTCTACATACAATATGCAAAAATTACAGCATATTTGTTAAACGTGACATCTTACACCTACACGCAAAAGGAAAGGAGGGAAGTAATTCAAAAGAAAATCTATTTGCATAATTAACATGTAAAGCTTCCAAAAATATGCACCTAATGATAGTACATGTATCGAAGGATTTCCTTTTGATACTCAGCAGGAAACACAATATTAAGATGCCCTGTAATGTACAAACACATTACCTGCATTTTTTTTTTCGAGTTAAAAAGAATACAATTAGTAGTTGCATCAAAGATGAAAACCAAACCAAGTCAAATGCAGGCATGTCGTCATAGATCCAATGGTATTGTTCATAATATGGTCAATCTGAGAATATTTTTAAGTGTTAAATATCATTAGAAAAAGCTGTTCTGTTGTTGACGATTTCCTGGTATCACAGAAGGTTACATGATGTGTACTTTTTTACGTAAATATCCCCAAACAGTATCTGTTTGATTATGTGACGATCACAATGATGACACTGATAAAAATAATAATTGTGAGTCTCACCAAAGGGGGAAGAAAAAACAATACACCAGCAAATTCAGCAGGCCAGTGGCCATCACTGGTTTGCAAGGCCGAAAAGAAATGGACGGCCCTTCTCAATGTAGCTGTGGCCTTTTCATGCGTTATTTCCTCTCCATCCTCAACTTTTTCCTGGGGAATTGTTTGTTTGAAGTTTTTCTCCTTAAGGAGCTGCAATCATTTTATAACAAAGAAAAGAGCATATTAGAGTAAACAATTTCATAAATATCATTAGATATCTGTTGATACATATTAATTTTAAAGCTGCTAGATTACTGATCTGTATCCAGAAGACCAGAAGTGGGAGACCAATTTCATTTCCTAAACCAACAGTCAAAACAACATTTATAGATCTAAGCTATGTGTTATACTGAGGATTTAGTGACACGTATGTCAGGTTTTAATATGAATATATGATGCACATTCGCATAACCAATAATACATTTGGGAAGTGATGTGCCTTGGTTCAAGGAAATGTCTTGGAAAAGAATAATAAAAAATTAAGAAAAATAATAAGTAAAATAAGGTAAAGAAAACGAAGGTGTAATATATTAGACCAAGATATTGTACAACAATATATTTTCCTATGAAGAATCTAGAATTTTTACAGCACATAGATAGATTATTACAACTAATATATATCCTATCCACATTTGTTGGTAAACTCCAAAACAGCTATGGATCGGATTTGAAATTTTACGTCTAATATATATGCATTGAGACCGAGACGACCCTGGTGAAGAGGAGTGCTAGACACTACACCAGTGTGATTGAATAGTACTCATACTCGTGGTGCGCTAAGATTTAAAAATAAAAAATAAAAAATATTGAAATTTTTTTTTTTTAGTCCCAAGTATCACACCACCCGGTAGTGTAAATACCGGTGTCGGCTCATAAATGAGGGTTTTTTAACCTTCAGCATATTCAGATTAGAGAATTGCTAGACATCAATATTTTTTTTATGTTTGGTCTATATTTTCTTATAATCAACCGTTAAATTTGTGGACTTATGTAAATCTCACATAAATCAATGGTAGACTCCACAAATCTAATGATTAATTCTAAAAAAAATAAAAATAAAAGAGATTTAGTACCCATAACATTTCTCTATTGATCAAAAGCCAAAACATCTTTCAATCAATAGACAACATTGAGTCAAGTATAAGTCGCTATCGGAAAATTTTTCGCCACATATCTCATGCCATGCACTTCTTCTTTCTCTTAATCCATTCCTAGGGGTAGTCAACCAAAATTCGTCATCAAGAGAGAGAAAAAAGTCTTTATTAATTTAAGTTATTAAAGTACTAGCAGTAGATGTCCTATATATATGGCATTCCCTTCCCTATGTTTAGAGGAAAAAAAAAAAAAAAAAGCCATAAAAACACTCCCACATCAAAAGTCCTATATTTCACTTATCCCATTGAGTTACTATAGTATTTCCCAATGTATTATTAAATTATTAAAAAAAAAAAAAAATCTCTCTCCTCTCTCCTTCACGCGTCCCTATGGTTTCTTCTTCTTCGTTCAAGCATTTTCCCATGTTTCCTTAAAAAGCTCTCTCTCTCTGAACTCAAGCCATTGTTCAAGACTAAATTCTGGAAAATTAATATACGACGATGGAAATGATGGAACAAAGAAAACGAAAATAATAGGCGAAAATAAACGAAAACAAAGAAACGATGGAAACGATGATGGAATCTGGTTCGTCGATGGAAACGACGACGGGGTATTTCGGCTTATTTCGGTTTTGGAGTATTTTGGAGAGTGGGTTCGATGATAGAATAAAAGCACTCGATCTCGAAGGAAGATTACACAGAGGACAAAAGGGCAACACAAAATAGGGAGAGATACAGTATGGGAGAGAGAAATCGGAGAAGAAGAAGATCAGAGAGATGTGAAAAAAAAAAAAAAAAAAAAAAAAAAAAAACACAGAGAGAAGACGTGTGGGGAGAGAGAAAAAAATATTTTGTTTTTTAAAAAAAAGTAAAAGTAAAAGTAAATAAATATTATTTTAATGATATATGAAAACAATTAAGAGAATATGTTGCGGTGTTTATTTGTATAAGGAAGCAAAATATAGTTTGAATCTTTAAACTTAGAAAAAAAAGTTAGAAAGCTGCTGCTAGTGCTTTTAGATAGGATTGGATGCTCAAGTAGAATTTTGACCATTTCAAAAATTTAGTGATCCGACTGTGCCGAGTGAAATGGACAATATGACCCCTCCAAGCCTCCGCTCCATTAATTAAGCGTTAAAAGAAAAAAATCATTTAAACTGTATGGCTTCCAACGTCAAACCGGATTAAGTGTCAACGGAGTCAAATTTAAAGCCTTGCTCCACGTAGCCTATCAGATTTTGTATAGTTGGTTGGTTTAGTTTTGAGCTCTGTAGCAAAACTCACAAGATTTAGTTTTGTTCTGGTCAAGCGTTTTTCTAACTGGAGTGACTTTTGTTTTCTTTTGTGTTTTTATAAACCGGCAATTGTACAGAAAGTAAACCATGACACAGAATTTGATGCGGTGGGAAAGGTTGTTGTGAACGCGGCAGGAGCAGGAAAGTAGCTTGCTGTTTTGTGTGTAGAGGATCAAATGATATTGGCATAGTTCATAGAAAGAGAAGATGGGAATACCTGCATTCGCCATAGGAGATCACTGCTAGGTTTCACGTGAAACCGGTTGTTGTAGAAATTTTGACAAGCCTCTTCAACCTCAGCCCTCTCTTGTGGGGTACCAGCCTGAGGGTCAAACTCCCATGTCTGCCTCCCAACAAAATTGTTTGTGCTGAAGATATAAGGGCCTTTCCCACCCTCTGCTATCTTAAGCCTCCACATATTCTTCCTTATCAGTTTCTTTCAATCACTTCTCTCTTCTCTTCTTCTATGTTTCTTGCAGGCTTGCAGCTATTATATATAACATCTCATTATCTTGGCTTTGTCTACTAAAAAGAATAATAATTGTTCATGAATCATGCTTCCGTGTGAAAATAAATTTATAATTAAAAAGAAAAATTCCCATGTTTTACATAAGTTACAATCTATAATCATTAAAGACTCAGAGTCAACACCCATGCCGCATGAAACAACTGTCAAATCCTCTTCTGCTATATTGAACCACCATCAAATCCTCTTCTAGTTAGTTGCATTATCATTTGTGTTTTTAGTCTGTTGCATTTGTACGATACATTTTTATATATTTATGCATATTTTATTAATTAATGAATTTAATTATTTCGTTTATTTATATTTCTTCTGTTAAACCAATAATTAAGTGATTAAATTTATCTATTCCTATAAACTTAAGCTTTTCGGATAAATGGTAGTTTAACATCATATTAGAGCCAAAGGTCCTGAGATCAAACCTTGACTCCATCAATTAACGCCCCATTTAAATTAAATATTTCACGCATTGGGCTTTACCTATTAAAAGGAAGCTTGAGCCTACACGTGAAAGAAGTGTTTAACCAATAATTAAGTAATTAAATTTCCTTATTCCTATTAACTTAAGTTTTTGTATTATGATTCATGGATCCCAATGCTGGCTTGATCGTACAGCCTAGCTAGTGTTGGCTATGACTTGTATTTCACACTTCAAAAATATGTGTTGGCTTTGACAAAAGAAACCGACACGTTTTTTGTTGGCAAATTCAAATGTGAATTGATTTTTTGAGTTGTTATGGATTTTTGGCCAACAAGTAAAAAATGTGGGCTAACAAAGTAAAAAATGTGGGCTTCTAGATGAAGGAAGAAACAAAAACGTGTGAAGGGAGACTTGTGGGCTATGCTATAGTTGTGAGCTATGCTATAGGGAGGATAGCCGAAATGTTTTAAAATAAGCAATCATGCTTGCTTATATATAGCCATTCCGCTATTATGGTGAGATGTGCAGTAGCTCTACAGAAGTAATCCTAAGAAGAGAGCCTTTTTCTTTTAGGCTGTGTTTGGCAAAGAAATCGGAAAAGGGAGTGAAACAATATTGTAACAGATTTGATTGATATGAAAGAAAAAAGTAAGAATGTTTTAAAATAAGCCATCATGTTTGCTTATATATAGCCATTCGGCTATTATGGTGAAGTGTGCAGTAACTCCACAGAAGTATTAATCCCAAGAAGAGAGCTTTTTTCTTTTAGGATGTGTTTGGCAAAGGAATGGGAAAAGGAAGTGAAACAGTACTGTACCAGATTTAATTGATATGAGAGAAAAAAGTAAGAATGTTTTGTATAAAAAAGTACAAAAGTTTGTTTTGTAGTGATTTTTTTATTTGAATAGTAATAAAAAGTGATTGATGTAATGTAAAAAGTAAGAATGTTGGGGTTGGTTTTGAGAAAAAAAAAATGTTGGGATTGAGGTCTTAGTCCGATCCAACCTCTTGGCAAACACAGCCTTAGTGAGTAACAAAGAAGAGAGCTAGGGATGTGCAAGAGAGTAAGTGTTTTTGTCCTTTAACTTAATTATTACTTACTGTATTGAGAGGAGTGTGTAAGGCTTTTCTTTGTGGCAAAGTGTATTTGAGTGGTATGGGCATGTGCTGTGGGTTGTAATAATTTGCTCATAGTGAAACTCTCTTGTTGGTGGACATAGGCCAGTTTTGGGTTGAATCACGTAAACTCTTTGTATACATGTGTGATTGATATGTGTTCTCGTGTGTTTTCTTTTCAAATTTGTCTTTCTCATAAAAGACTGGTGGGAAATTAGTTGCCAATTATTATCAATTTCCTAACAGCTAGTATATAAATACATCAAAATTTTGCTGTAAGTTTTACCTTTTACCATAAGAAAGCAATAGTTTATTGATTTAAAGTCAGAAGAAGAAGAAGCTGAAAAATGGGATCGATCTACACTACACGCTAGCAGCAACTGCCAAATGTTCCTTGGGATTCAATAAAATAAGGTTGCATCATTATTTTGCACATCGATCCTCATGACCCTCCAGAGAAAGAAAGAAAATGGGATGCCTGGAACGTGGTCCAATTAATTAATTAATGGAGTGTTTCCTGAGGAATGATCCTGATGAATTCGATCCCCTTAGTTTTTTGAATTGAAGATAGATGTAATTATAATGAAAACTACCTATTGATTTTTTTTTTTTTTAATTAATGTTATATAGTCTCATCAAAATTTCTACAACAACCGGTTTCACGTGAAACCTAGCAGTGATCTCCTATGGCGAATGCAGGTATTCCCATCTTCTCTTTCTATGATCTATGCCAATATCATTTGATCCTCTACACACAAAACAGCAAGCTACTTTCCTGTTCCTGCCACGTTCACAACAACATTTCCCATACAACTTAATAATGTGGCCGTAAAAACCAGTTATTGGATCACTACTGGTTAAAAAAAATTAATAATTAATTTTTATTGTCGCGTTATTCCAATTATATGGTAATTAAAGGTGTTTGTGCCATCAATCAGAAATTGCCACATAAGTTTATCATACCAAACTCAAGCTAAGGAAAAAAAACATAATTACACCTGATCATACCAAATATGAATTAAAAAATTAATTAATTTGTTTTTTTTTTTTAAATTAAAATTATAAAAAAAAAAAAAAAAAAAAACAAAAAACAAAATTAGCCACCAAGGAGGGGAGGAGAAGCCACCCAGAGGGAGGTGGGGGCGTTGGCCGGGTGTGGAATAAACAAAGTGTTGGGTCATGGATCAGCCATGTAGTACTAATATTGTTTTGATCACGTGAACACCTCTTAAAAAATGTTTTATGAAATGCGATTTCGAATATAATAAAAAGACTTTGACTTCCCTCACTGAACACCAATTAGCTTTTCAAATGATATGTTCAAAAATCCGATCCATCAAAAGGTATTAGAACCCGGGTAATGGGTTCGCAGGAACATCACGGTAAGGGAAATATTACTGCTTTGCTTATGTGGATGATTCTTAGAACATATTCTACATGGTGTGATTTCCAATTTGAGACCTTCCCGGCCTCCAACCCCTCCCAATTAGACACTCCGCTAATACTTATTGTCAAAATATATGGATGTGATCTCTTTTCCATTATTTTTTTAACATACCCTTTAAGCTATTAAAACAAATAGAATTTAAAGAATTTAAAAATAAACATTATAAAAATAAAAAATAATTAAAAAAAAAAAAACTGAAAAAAAATGGAAAACACCATCGATGGCCGAACTGCCGCCACAAACATGGTGCGGCCAAAGTCCATTGACAAATTAGATAAAGAGGAAAGTTCCTTTGAAAGTGTTGCTCGATCTGTTCATTTATCCCACTTTGCTTTTGTGTCTTCCTTTCCTTTTTATCTCCGTAAAATTTTATTGGTTTTGTTTGGAATGACGGTGGCTCTTCAATGGAACTGATCGACCAATAGGAGGGTCAGTGGAAACCATTCAATCACACAGAGCGTGGTTTTTAAACAAAGTTAATTATCAAATTGCTCAACAAAATAAAATAAAATAAATGAAAAAAGTTCTCAAATTGGATTCCAAATGGGTACCAATTTTCAAACCCACCATTTTCTCGTCTAGTCTTCTTCCATCATGCACTTGTCAATTAAAAAAACCTTGGTCCTAGTTAAATCCTAATGATCTTAATAATCTTAATTAATTAATCACCAACAACTCCACCAAATCAATCTAAAGAAAATGCACGTGTTAGACGTTAAGCATAACCATTAGCTAGCCACCTAACTAAAGAAAACGAGTCCTTTTATTTCTTTAAAAAAATGCTTAGAATATTACAACTTTCACTAAATATTTTTTTACAAAGCTTACGTGACAGTTTACATGAATCTTGCATGAAAGATTTTGGCAACAAAATCTATCAAGTAGTTGACATGGTATAATTAAGTATCAAATAAACCGCCACCATGTTAGTTTATAAAAAGAGTAATTCTAAATATTCAATTATCATTTCAATAGGCTGATATGACAATGATTGTCTGCCCGTAAATTTTCGCATTTTTTAAACAAGCCAATATGCATAAAACCCGTGTCAACATTTTCTACTATTGTTTGAACAGGCCAATTAGAATTTTTTTTTTTTAAAAAAAAAAAAAAAATTAAGAAAATTGTAATGGCCTTAAGAATATAGGAGGGCCCAGATGTTACAATGACTCCCTCAAATACAAAATTTTTCCTACCTGAATTGATGCATTCAACAAAGCTAAAAAACCAATCTGCCGACAAACCCTAAAATTTTTCTCTAGATCGATCATGTCAGCATATCTTTTTGTCATCCATGAAGATTAACAAAAGGTTACTTGGACAATAAAAAGGGTCCAGCACAATTTTGAAGAGTGCAAGCCCCACGTGCCACGTGGTGAAGATATAAGGGTCTTTTCCACTCTCTGCTATCTTAAGCCTCCACATATTCTTCCTTATCAGTTTCTTTCAATCACTTCTCTCTTCTCTTCTTCTCTGCTTCATGCAGCTATTATATATAGTCACCAATCATATATATATATAGATAGATAGAACGAACTTATAACCAGCACTAAAGCAACCATAATCGTAATTAACAAGGTGTATTAGATTTATGTGGGGGGAGTGATGAATTATAAATATGGAAACTCCTCAAGGTCAAAGAGTACATGATTAATTTAATTTAATTTTTTTTTTTTCAACGAAATCCATATCATTCTTATTTATAGAAATCATGAACATAAAGCTCTTACAAGCAACCATAGCCAAAGCTACGAGATTACAAGCATCACAGATAACGTATTTGTTAGATAATATTATATTATTATTATTTACCTTCTTTAGTATTCTAGGGTTACTAGGTTTACCTTTCCTTATTCTACTAGGTCTGTATTATTCGCCTATATATAGGCCTCTTCTGTACATTATATTTTGTGATTCAATATACAACCTTATTCTCAACATGGTATCAGAGCACAGGTTCTGAATCACCTCAAAATTTTTCCCGTCTAAATATTTTTCCTCCGGCGCCGCCAGTGTTATCTGGCGAATCCTTCTCTCTGATCCTCACGGTTCTCTATCTTCTCCTCGAGGTTTTCAGCGTATCACTATACCACTTGAAAGCCCGGAAGACAACCGTCCCAGAGCCGCCGCACACAGCCATATCAGAGCCTACACGCGCCCTCACGCGCCGCCAAAAAGGTTCGGCAATTCCGCCACTGCCGTCCAGCCACCGCCCGCCACAGTGGTCCGATTGCTTCCGTCAGGCCACCGATCGATAGATCTGCTCCCCAGGATTCCAGAACAGGCCTCAGATCCTCCATACAAGCGTTCACGCGCCTCCACGCGCCACCACAAGTTCCGCGTGTCAGATCCACGCGCCAGTACACGCCTCCTCCGTTCGCGCGTGTACCACACGCGCCATCGCACCCACGTGCCACGCCATCCTTGCCACGTCAGTCGTGCCACGTCATCAGTGCCACGTCACCAGGACACGTCATCAGTGCCACGTCATCAGTGCCGCGTCATTAGTGCCACGTCACCAGGCCACGTCATCAGTGCCACATCATCAGTATCAAGTCAGACCTTGCCACGTCATTAGTGCCACGTCAGCGTTGACTTTTGACCGTTGACCGTTGACTTTTTGTTGACTTCCAGAGTTGACCAGGTGCTTTCTTACCTATTTTTTCGTCCTGATTTCATATTTGTAGTCTGTTTTTGCATTTGAGCCTTCCAGATGGCACAAAACGAGATTTTTCATCATGTTCAGACTGTATTGGATGGAACAAACTATATGTTGTGGTCTCAATCTATGCGCAGCTTTCTTAAAGGCCGTAAGCTTTGGCTTTATGTCACTGGGGATATCCAAAAGCCAGTTAAAAAGGATTCTGAGGCAGATGAGGCTTTTACCACTCGTCTTATTGATTGGGATAGCAAACATCATCAGATTCTTACATGGTTCCGTAATACCACTATCCCATCTATTTCTGCACTCTTTGGCAGCTTTGATGAAGCAAAGGGTGCTTGGGATATGCTTGCTTCTCGTTATTCTTCTGTAGATGGTGCTCACGAGTATCAGCTTTTGTTTGAACTTTTCCATCTCAGGCAGGAATCTGGTCAGAGTATCAATGATTTTCTTGCCCGCATGCAATTCTTGTGGAACCAAATTGATGTTTCTGATCCTATTTGGAAGGATCCCACTGATGCTCAGATGTATATTACCCGTAGAGATCAACATCGCCTTCACCAATTTTTGATGGCTTTGCGTGATGATTTTGAGCCTGTTCGTGTGCAACTATTACATCGTTCTCCTCTTCCCACTTTGGACACTGCCATCTTCGAACTTGTCCGTGCCGAGACTAGATCGCAGACTATGCGCTCTCAGCCTAGTCATACAGTGTTGGCTGCACCATCCTCTGGCTCCTCGTCATTCCAGCGAGAGTATTATGACAGGTCAGGTACTTCTCGACTCCCTCCTAAGTCTCGCGATAATAATTACTGTCGCTATTGTCGACGTCGAGGGCACACTATTGACAAGTGTTGGCGTAAGGGAAGATCTAATGCACCCACAGCAGCAGTTGCTCATACTGAGAGTGGTTCATCTCCAGCTGCTCCCTCTTCAGTTGCCCCCTCTGGCCACGCATCAGGATCCAGTGTCACCTTATCTGCAGCTGACTTCGAGACAATAGTCAACCAGGTCGTCCTATCTCGTTCTGGTAATGCATCTTCCTCTGTCCTCTCAGTTTTGCCAGGTACCTCTTCCTCTTGGCTCTTTGACTCTGCTTGTTGCAATCACATGACACCTCATCCTACTTCCTCTACCACATCTGTACCTTCCCCTCATTCTTCATTCATTCGCACAGCTGATGGCTCCATTATGACTGTTAAAAATATAGGCACTATCAATACACCTTCCCTTTCTGTTCCTGAAGTTTTTCATGTGCCTGGATTATCCTTCAATCTTTTTTCTGTTGGCCAACTGTGTGAACTTGGATATAGACTTGTTTTTGACTTTTCTGGTGTGCATGTACAGGATCCTCGTACGAATCAGACCATTGGGACCGGGCGTAGAATTGGGCGTATGTTCGAACTATCATCCTTACATCTCCCCGCCACAGGCATCTCTGCTGCAGCCTCCTCATCATCACCATCTCTTGCACTTTGGCATTCGCGTCTTGGTCATGCATCTGCCTCTCGCGTTCAATTTTTAGCTTCCAAGGGTTTGTTAGGTTCAGTTTCCAATAATTCTTTTGATTGTAGTTCATGTCAACTTGGTAAACAACCGGCTTTGCCATTTAATAATAGTGACTCTCATGCTACTGCTTCCTTTGATTTAATTCATTCTGATGTTTGGGGACCTTCTCCTGTTGCTAGTATGAGTGGCTCACATTATTTTGTTATTTTTGTTGATGATTTCTCTCGTTACACTTGGGTGTTTTTAATGAAATCTCGTTCTGAATTATTGGATATTTATCGTACTTTTGCCAAAATGGTTGAAACCCAATTTTCCAAACCCATTAAGGCTTTTCGTTCTGATAATGCTTTAGAATATACTCAACATGATTTTCAAGCCATTCTAAAACATTATGGCACTGTTTCTCACTTGTCGTGTCCAGGCACCTCACAACAAAATGGTCGAGCTGAACGTAAACTTAGGCACATTTTAGACACTGTCCGTGCTCTTCTCATTTCCACATCTGTTCCTACCCCGTTTTGGGGTGAAGCCACTCTCACGGCTGTCTACACAATCAATAGGTTGCCTACCCCTATCCTTGATAATTGCACTCCTTATGAGCGGTTGTTTGGCTCTATCCCTTCATATCATCATCTCCGTGTCTTTGGTTCTGCCTGTTTTGTTTTACTTCAGCCTCATGAACGCACCAAACTTGAGCCTCGTTCTCGGTTGTGTTGTTTTCTTGGATATGGAGTGGAACACAAGGGCTACCGGTGTTATGATCCTGTGTCTCGTCGTCTTCGCATCTCCCGTCATGTAGTTTTTTGGGAGCATCGACTATTCCACGACGTCGGCAAATTCAGCATGCCATCATCCCCTCCCTTTACTACCCTTTTTGAGTTTCCTCTTTCTCCTACTCCCACCACCAATGTCTTGCCTGAGTCTCTCTCGCTAGAACTGCAGTCATCTGATGCACTCGAAGCTGCTTCGCCTGTGTCCCCAAGTTCTTTGCCTGCGTCCCCAAGTTCTTCGCCTGCCTCCCCAGGTTCTGTTCCATCTGAGGATCCAGTCTACACTCCATCACCTGACATTCGTCGATCCACCCGAGTAAGATCTCTTCCTTCCCATTTACAGGATTTTCATTGCTTTCATGCCTTAGCTACCTTGCACGAGCCTCACTCTTTTCGTGAGGCCTCCACTAACCCTCTTTGGCAGGCTGCGATGAAAGAGGAACTTGATGCTTTACACAAGAACAATACATGGGATCTGGTTGACTTACCTCTTGGAAAATCTGCGGTTGGGTGTAAGTGGGTTTACAAAATCAAGACTTGTTCCGATGGTACTATTGACAGGTACAAGGCTCGACTTGTGGCCAGAGGTTTTACTTAGGAATATGGTGTGGATTATGAGGAGACTTTTGCTCCAGTTGCTCGCCTCTCTTCTGTGCGTGCTCTGTTGGCTGTTGCAGCCTCTCGGCATTGGTCACTTTGTCAAATGGATGTCAAAAATGCCTTCCTTAATGGTGATTTAAGTGAAGAAGTTTATATACAGCCACCTCCTGGATTATCTCATCCTACAAACAAGGTTTGTCGTCTTCGTCGAGCACTCTATGGGCTTAAGCAAGCACCTCGAGCATGGTTTGCTAAGTTTAGCGCCACTATCTCTCGACTTGGCTACTCAATCAGTTCTTATGATTCTGCCTTGTTTATTTGCCGCACAGACCGGGGTACCATACTTCTTCTACTATATGTTGATGACATGATTATCACTGGGGATGATATGACTGGTATTCAGGAACTTAAACAGTTTCTTAGTTAACACTTTGAGATGAAAGATCTTGGCCCTCTCAGCTATTTTCTTGGTCTTGAGATCTCATCTTCTTCAGATGGTTATTATTTAACACAGGCCAAGTATATATCTGATCTATTTTCTCGGGCCAATCTTACAGACAGTAAGATTGTCGACACACCGCCTAAGCTTAATACTCGTCTCACTCCTCATGATGGCGAGCCTCTTCATGATTTTACCTTATATCGGCATTTAGTTGGCAGTCTTGTCTACCTTACTGTCACTCGACCTGATATCTCGTATGCTGTCCATCAGGTGAGTCAATTTATGGCTGCTCCTCGCTCCACTCATTTCTCAGCTGTTCTACGCATTCTTCGGTATCTGAAGGGGACATTATTTCATGGGCTTTATTTCTCCTCTCAGTCTCCTATACAGCCGCATGCTTATACTGATGCTGATTGGGCGGGTGATCCAACAGATCGTCGCTCTACCACTGGTTATTGTTTTCTACTTGGCACCTCGCTTATTTCTTGGCGAAGTAAGAAACAGACTGTTGTTGCTCGATCTAGCACAGAGGCCGAATATCGTGCTCTCGCTGACACTACCGCGGAGCTTCTTTGGTTGCGATGGTTGTTACAAGATATGGGTGTCTCTCTTTCTTCTGCTACTCCTGTATACTGTGATAATAAGAGTGCTATTCAGATTGCTCATAATGATGTTTTTCATGAACGGACAAAACATATTGAGATTGATTGTCATTTTGTTCGTCATCATCTTCTTCAGGGCTCACTACAACTTCATTCTGTCACGTCCCGTGATCAGCTCGCAGACATCTTTACAAAGTCACATCCTCCAGGACGTTTTCGTGATCTTGTGTCCAACCTCAAGTTGGTCTCTCGCACTCCACCTTGAGCTTGTGGGGGGCTGTTAGATAATATTATATTATTATTATTTACCTTCTTTAGTATTCTAGGGTTACTAGGTTTACCTTTCCTTATTCTACTAGGTCTGTATTATTCGCCAATATATAGGCCTCTTCTGTACATTATATTTTGTGATTCAATATACAACCTTATTCTCAACAGTATTACATTCCAGACCCAAAACTAATCTATTAACCCATGACTAATCTACATATTAAAAAATAAATTTTTGTCAAACAGATCAAACTAATGCATAGGTAGTGCTTATTCTTCGGAACTAAAGGTAGACAAACCCCAAACCGAAACTCTTCCTCCTCGACCCGAAAGCCAGGATAACGTTCATATCCACAACCCAAAGGTCTCGACCATAGCAAATAACCCAAAGGGCATAATGCACACAGATCGAGAGGAGACAAAGCCTTATTACAAGCAAAAAAATATGAGATAAAAGCGTACAGGAAAATAAAGGGACTAAAACATAAATACAAACAGAATAACACCGGAGAATCACACTAAGTGGGTAACGGCAGCCGGAAAGAAGCCGATCGTGTACTGGCTGGAAACCTATGTGGAAGGTGGCATTGGAGCTCATCGCGGGGGGACACGAGGAAAGACTCGACATCAGACGGTGGGCAGTAGAGTGGGCGTGGAAGAGATCGGCGTTGCACACAAAACAAACTGGAGGGGGAGTTTGAGTGAAACCCCCTAGAGCATCACCAACAAAGTATGACAAACAAGTAAGGCAACAAAAACAACACACCAAAATACACGCCAAAAGACAGACATAAAGGAAAGGAAATAAAACAACCAGAAACGAAATAAAAAAAAGCAGCCGGAGAGAACTGAAATCAAACCACATCCGGAGAGACGGATCCCGTGCAAATGGTGTGATGGGCACTGGCGGATCCGGGTAGCAAGGTGGTGGAGCACACGTCGAGGTGGACTAGACGACGGGTGACCGATCGGGCAGGGATGACGGGAATCGGAGTCAAATCTGACCCAGCAACAGGCGTTGCGGATGGAGAAGGGCGAAAGATCAGCTTCCAAAAAAAACCTAAAATCGGAAAAGGGGCAAAGAGGGAGGGAGAGGAAGAAAACGCTCAAAGAACAAAGGACATCAAGTAAATAGGCTAGCTCTAGGATCCGGGTGGGGGGGGGGGGGGGGGGAAGAGAAGAGGATGAGGGAGAGAGAGAGGGGAATTTTTTTTTCGATAACTAATTTTCTTTATTTTGTTAGAGAAGACTCGTGCTTAATGATTAATTTAAATTACTATTATAATGAAGTGCACTGAGTTATATATATATATATATTGGTATTATTTATAGATCTAAATTCTCTTGATTTTTAAAGGTGAATGCATAGTAGATATCACAAAATTCATGGTACATGCATGGCTGAAGTTGTTCCCGGCCCCTTGCATCCTTCATTTAAAATATCAGGATAGTCTTTGTGATTAATATGGTACATATTAATTAATCGAAAACTATCATGAATTTATCTTGAAAAATCCAGAGGACTAAATATTCATTATTTATAAACAGATATAGAAAAAGAAAAAAAAAAAAAAAAAAAAAAAAAAAAAGATCGAATAATTAATAATAATGATTCATAATTCCCAATGAAAGTATTTAATTAGACGACCACATGCATAAGAAGGATTGCTATCAACTTACGAAAAAGAAAATTTATAATTTTAAAAAAAGAATCCATGTTTTACATAATTAAGTTACAGTCTATAATCATTAAAAACTCTGAGTCAACACCAATGCGCCCTACGCAAACGTAGGCTGCACCACTGACCATGCCAACGCACTTTTTGTTTTTTCTTATTTTTAATCAAATAAGGAAGGATTACATGGGATTGAAAATGGGAGAACCGAGTTTCCTAACAAAAAACCAAAAAAAAAAACTAAAATGCTTAAAATACGAACGAATAACAAAAAATGGGTTAAAAAAGTGATTCGGTCCTTTATATCTTTAACAAAAGCCAAAAAAAAATAGGCCGCATAAGGGGTAATTAAACAAATAAAAGGGACACGACCTCGAATGGTCTATCAATCATTTCCGAACCCCACATGCAGTTTATATGCTTTAACTTGTAATCTTTTATGCCGAAAGCTGGTCAACTAGCTCTCTTTCTCGGTTCAAGGCTTTTATTTTGGAAGGAAACTCCCTAGTGATCATCCTTGCCCTTTCAACATCCAAATATCACTCAAGAATATTATTGGCGGATCACCCCATCATCAAAGACACCATCTCAACCATCCCTCACTCTTTCTCTTGATGAGAAGTAAGAAAAATTAACAAAAGTGTAAACTTTGGATCCATCATGCATGTGCCATATTGAACCTCTATTAAATCCACTTCTAGTTGTATTCTCATTTGTTGTTTTCCTAGGATATATTTTTATATATTATGTATATTTTATTAATTCATGAATTTATTTATATTTCTTCAAACTTAGGTGCCGACATTAGAGTTAATATATATATATAAACCAGATGGACGATGGATCCCAATGCTGGCTTGAACGTATAGCCTAGCTAGCTAGTATATAAATACATCAAAATTTTGTTCATTGTGACAAGAAAAAGATCCGTTGGTTACGTAAATTTAATTCCTCAAGAAGCGGACTTCTTCATTCTCGAAGGCTACAGAATCAAATCTGATTGCCCATGAACTTATCCTCTAGTTGGTTCCCGCTGGACCCAACTAGATACTTGGAGCTTAACTTTCAATGTCTTTATAGGTACTGTTTGGTTGAAGATTTGACCTGATTATTCCATATGGAGAGGAAAAGAAAGTGACAAATTAAGACAAAGACAGAAGGAAAAGACTTGTGTGGCAAATCATGGACAAAATCAAAAGTATAAGGTTTACGATAAAAAGCAATAGTTTATTGATTGAAAGTCAGAAGAAGAAGCCGAAAAGTCGGATATACTCATATACACTACAAGCTAGCAGCAACTGCCAAATGTTCCTTGAGATTCAATAAAATAAGGTTGCATCATTATTTTGCACAGCGATCCTCGTTACCCTCCAGAGAAAGAAAATGGGATGCACGGAACGTGGTCCAATTAATTAATGGAGTGTTTCCTCAGGAATGATTGGTTGTGCATGTACCACATGATGAATCCCCTTTGTTTTTCTAATTTAGGCTAGATGTACGCAATGAAAGAAAGCAAACAAACTTGCTTTTGGCGAAATAAAGTCTCAACTTCGTTCTTATTATATATATAAGTAAAGAGTTACAATCAAAATCAAATAGGAGGAACTAATACAACTAGAACTAGGAGAGCTAATACACCTAGAACTAGAAGACCTATTACAATTGTAATTCACTGAAGTAAGGACAAAGAAGGAGAAGAAGAAGAAGAATGGCTGGAGGATAGAGTGTCTCAAGGAACCTCTCAAAAAACCTCTGCCTTACAATGGAGAAGGGGAGCCCGTTATATAGGCTTTAGAAAAGTAAAAACAGTAAATTACAATCATGGACCGCGTCCAGCGGTCAAAAGCAAACAGTAAAAAGTAAACAGAAGATTGGCACGTCTGGCGCCAGTCTGAACAGTGAAAGCATCAATCTGGAACAGTAGATTGTCGGCACTGTAGTGTCGGCGGACAAATCTTGAACAGTGAGTGATCAGTGCATCTGAACAGTAATCCTGCGCGTGTCGTCCGGACATGAACAGTAAAAGTGAACAGTGATTTTGCACAGTAACTCCAAGTATAAATGAACAGTGATCCGTCTGAGATCAGGGAGAACCAAATAATCCGAAACCAGCCGTCCGGGCTAGTTCTGTCGAACTGAACTAAACTGGCCGTAATGAAACCAGTCTTCAGGAGGAATCCTGAGAAAACTAGCCTTTTGAAGGGCTAGACCAAGCTGAACCTTGAGGACCGTTAGGGGCCCAAATCTTCACATGTCTTCAGCCCCTGGGTAGGGGTAGTAGTCTTGTGAGTCTTCAAAATAAGGCGGAACCTGGATGGGCTTTTCAGCAGATGGTTTGGACGTCTCGTCTTCATCATCTTCTAAAGTATCCAGGGCAGCAAGCAAGGCTTCAATCATTTCTTTCTTCTTGGAAGAATTCTTCTTTGAAGAGCTTGAAGAAGCCGAATGGGGGGAAGCAGGGGAACTTTCTTTTTCTCGTTTTGGAGATGAGAAAGCACTGGGAGGAATCAACAAATTAGACAGGGCAGACGCCTTTGGGGCAGGAAGGGCCTTAGGAGCGCGAGCCATGTTTTTAACCTCAAGGACAATGGAATCATTTTGTGAGTATTTATCCCACCATTTGATATACCAATGCCTTTGGATTTTGTCTTCCGAGAGGTGGTATTGCCATCTCAGAATCCAAGGAATCTTGAATTTTTTAACAAAATGAAGCACAGTTGGAAACTTTGCTCCATAGGAATCAACCTTGTAATGGCTTTTGAAAATTTGAAAGGCATCAACAAGTTGGAGGGGGAGAATATCAGGGAGACAACCAAATTGGTTCCACCACCTGGAGAACCAGAGAGGGAGAATACCAGAAAATTCTTTATCAAAACTGACAAACCAAGAATGTTCAAATTTCGAGGTTTGATGAAGTAGGAATTTGAAAAAGGCATCCACGTAATCATAATAATTACAGGGGATGTTAAACCCGTTCAGGGACCTGGAATCAGAAGGGTGATTACCCCATTCTTTTTCTGAAATAATTCTCTTGAAATAAACACTGTGGTAAATTGTTTTCTGGAGGTTAATCTTATCAGGGATGACCTTGAAGAAAACAGAACCTGTTTGTTTCAGGATAGCAGAATAATAAGCCAAATTTTTCGAAGGATGTTCAGGAATCCAATGAAAGTTTGGAGGAAAATAGGAAACGGCAATATCTCCGGGGGTAAGGGAAGGGGAAACCCGATTTAACTCAACAAAAAATAAATTTTGGGAGTAGGGGAGGGTCATATATTTTGACGACGTCCGGTCGTACTTGACGGAAGGTTTTTGGGAAGGATCCGCAAAGGGATCAAATGGGGCAGCAAGAGTGCTGGAATATGAAACCTGGGAACCAGGACAAAAGGGGGTGAATCTGTTGGTTAGGGCAACAGATGAAAACAGCAATGGGGAAGCAGTTGGAACAATGGAAGACTCTGACTTGATGGTCAGAGCCTTGGAAGTAACTTTCTCTTTTTCTTTTTTGCCTGCCATGGTGGCACTGCAAAATTTCAAAAGGAAAGAAATCAGAAATAAAGATGTAAAAATCTTTAAAATATCACAAAATAATTTTAAAATTATTTTGATGCAAAGTAAAACAGTTATAATAATATGCGCCATGTAATGGGTGCAGGTATGAACAGTAGGTAAAACACGACCGTCAGGGGGAGTGTTTAAACAAGATAAAGTCCTAATGGGAGTAGGGTACTCATCAGACTCTAGTCCTGCAAACCTATTAATCAACCTATTAATATCAATCTCAAATTTGGAAACGAACTCAAACTGAATTTTAGTACCAAATTTGACAGCAGAAACACCAATCTCATCAACAGAAAATGGATAAAGCAAAGAAAGAAAAGGCATGCCAAGAATTACTTTTTCTTTCATGTTTTTAACAAGAACAGCAGAAGTATGAAAGCGAACATTCTTTTGACAAACATGAATGTTACCGAGCTCATAATTGATATGCAACTTGTTTCCACTAGCAGAATTTAATCTTTGAGTGGAAGGTTCAAAATATTTTTTGGGAACAAAATCTTCTTGAATGCAATTCAAGTCAGAACCAGAATCAATCAAAGCAATAGCATCAAAAACATATTCATCAGAAATACGGATATGAATTTTTGAATACCATTTGGGAGGAACAACTTTAGAAATCATACTGACAACCTTAACCTCATCAGAGAGAGGTTTATGGGTGGATTCAGCCTCATCATCATGCTCAGAAATTTTAGTGTCTTCGTTACTGGAAGCACTTTCTGGAAAACATTTGTTAAGATTTAACAGCAGAAGCTGTTGTTGTAAATCTTTGTTATCAGTTTTCACAGCTTGCAGGTCAGTCTGCAATTTCACAATATCTTTCTTGATGTTACTGATCTCATGCTGCAATTCTGAGACAGTAAGCACTTTGTTTTTCGGGTTTGAAAAACGTTTCAAAGTGTCTTCAAGAGAGATCTTGGAAGTAGCTGGTTTTTCAAAATCTTTTAACATGAGTTTCTTAAGCTTTTTAAGATACTCTTCTTTTAACTCAGGATTATCAATTTTTGAAATCAAAGTTAAAAGCAAATCTTCTTGTTCTTCTGATTTGGACATCATTGAACAAGTTTTTGTGTTGCAGCAAGAACCGGCACAGTTCTCAAATTTGTAACAATTTTCATAAACAGAAGAATCAGAATGATAATCAGAATCCGAAGAGGATGGAAGATCATCATTAGAAGAATAATCAGAAAATCCATTGTTTTGGAAAATCCTGAAAATCTTTTGCTTTTCATCGTCCTTGATGTTTAAAGCATTAATCTCTTGTTTAATCTTTTTGGAAGGTTTAGGGCACTTGTCAGCATAGTGTCCTGTTTCTCCACAATTGAAACACTTATCTTTTGAAAAATATTTTTCAAATTTAGAGCCTTTACTCCGTTTGGGAGGTTTAGAAAATTTAGGTTTATTAAATTTTCTTGTCTTAGCTCTGTTGTAATATGGAGGGGAAGATTTCGCAAAATCTTTTCTGGTTTTCTTCTTATGCTTCTTTGAAGGAGCAATAGGAGGCAAACCGAATTGTTCGCAGAAATTTCCCATTTCATACTTAGCTTTCTTGGCGTTCTTAAGCTGCTGTCGGATCATTTTTTGATCGATGCACATCTTAATACCAAGTTTTTTCACTGTGGAGAATAAATCTCCATAGGTTAATCTTTCAAAATTGATGAGACCAGTATCAGTACTGATCAATTCATCTTTAACCTTGTGAGCAAATAATGAGGGCAATCCATCAATAAACTTTTCTTTCCAATAAGGCTTTTGGCTATCAGGCCTCATCATAACACGGGACAGAAAAACATCTTGATACCATCTATAGTCAGACATAGTAGGGCATCGAAGATTGTTCAAATAGTCAGAAATACGAGAAGTAATGTTGGAGGGAGTTCCAACAAAATTCTTGATAATTGTATAAATCAAGGTGTTAACACCATCAGGTTCACCCATGCCAACGTCCTCATTGAAAATGGGTATACCTTCTTCATCACATTTTACTGCTTTCCTGATTTGGTTTCTTCTGTCCTCAGTGAGATAATTATCCCACCAATTTCGAAGTGTACCAGAAAAACCAGTAGCAAGTAAATCCACAATATCAGTTTGACTTTTACTGTGGTTTGAGATGTAGGCATTAGCAACCATGGCCATATGATTCATCTTGTTGAGCAGTTCTTGCTCAGACAAGCCATCAATGTTCCATTCATACAACTTATCAGCAGAAACAGAAAACTGAGTATGCAAAAACCTTTCCTCAAATTGTAAATCAGGAGGGGTAGGTTTTGGATAAAAATTCTTTGTCTGATTGAAAGTTCTAGATCCGTCAAAGATCCTTTGGAGTTTTGGCTCCATTTCAATCTTTCCAAAGTTTTGTTCAAGAACTTTGATGTCAGAATCAGTGGAATCAGCAGAGGATTCAGAATCAGATGAAAAAGCTTTTTCCATGGCAAAATTCTGACCAGAGGTACTGGCACGAGTCGTCTTTAACTCGGTCAGTTCTGCAAGCAATTTGTTCACTTTCTCAGTGTTCTTCTGAGAAGTGGTTTTTAAACCAGGAGATTTCTTTAAATCAGGGAGAGAAATCAGTGGTTTTTCAATCTTTGGGGGAACAGAGGAAAACTTTAAATCAGAGGAAGAAGAAGAAGGAAATTTTTCTTCAATCCGATCCAACTGTTGACCTATGATATGAATAGATTGGGAAATAAAATTGTTTTGCTCAATGATTCTTCTATCGTTCGTGATAGAGTCCTTATCATGAGTTTTGAAAGGGGAACACTTAACAACCATGTTGTTGACATCAAGAAGAGTGTTTGTAGTGGGAGGATGGGAAGATCTGACGACAGATTTATCCTCTTTAACAAACTTCTGTTTGACAACGTTCAAATCATTTTCGTCCGGAAAATGTTTTTGGAGAAAATCAAAAAACAAAATGTGAGTCTGGGACTCGATCATAGCTTCGGCCCATTGGACCTTGATACGATCTCGCTCCTTTTGAGAATACTTAGCACGGTAAGCATGCCTCAACTCACGATTTTCTTTTGAAGCAAAATCTTTGTTCAAAGCTTTCCAATCAATAACAGAGAAAAAATCTTTGATGTGGGCAGTGATAACATTACACTGATGGGGAAAATCAGATGTAACTGGAGCAACAAAATCAGAAGCAGAGGGAGAAAGAGATCCGCGATCGTCATCCGTCAGTGGATGATTTTTCGTGGAATAAAAAGCAGATGAAACTTGGGAATCAGTGGAAATTCCTTTGAGTTTCAAACCAGGATTAACAGTGGGATGAAGATGAGGAGAATCGTTAAGGGATTCGTCGACATCTTTATCTCTACGACGGAGTCCTTCCGAGGTCGTTGAACCCGCAAAAGAATTCCTTCGTTCGTTAATCAACAGGGGACGTTCAATTCTGTTTGAATATCCCAAATCAGCAAAATTGATTTTAACAGATCCATCCATGTATTGTTGGATGTAATCAAGATTAGAGGCATCGTTAACTACTCGAGAAGGTTTTGCAACATTCTCCAAAAGCCACTCGTTGGGGAGTTCAATCTCCGACCACCGAATCATTTTTGGGGTTTTAATATGAGCATTCTGAGTAGAGCTCTGAATCAACAGAGTCGATTCGCCCGTATTCTTAATCACAGCACGTGGATCAAGATTTGTTTTCATCAACTTGTAATAAACACGATAGATGATAGCAATAGGATGGCTACCAACTTCCATGTTATAACCAGATGTGAGAATATTCAGCGTCAGTGCTTTCAGAATATGAACATCGGTTAAACTCAAAGTCATGTTTGGGAAAACATCAAAGTGGACAGGGCCACCAAACAAAGATGATTGAATCAAACTAATAATGCTTGTTTTAAAATCAAGAAAACGAGCATCACGCAAACAAAGCAAAACAGATGCATTAATACCGAGTCGAGTCAAAGCTTTGACTGCAACTTGGACAGAACCAACATGCAAAAATCTGTATTTCTTTGCAAGAGCATTGTTAACAAAACGCTTGCTGAACAAGGTAATAGTCTGATTATTACCCGAGACCGGGAAGGTCTGTTCAACAGTTTTGACAGAATATTGAATCTTAAAAGAAGATTGAAACCAAGTTGTATTGTAGATATCCCTAGCGTCCAGCTTGGGGATGTTCCACTTACTAAAATCAGCATTATCATCAACCAAAATGTTTTCATAGTTAACCACGTCCGGTGGTAAACTGGAATTGGAGCTAACAGAAGAATTAGATCTGAACATTATGACATACAGACTAAACTCATAATCACTCACTGGGTGAAGTCTTAAAGGATCTCATCCTAGGTACTCACTCACTGGTAAACTTCCTAAGTGTGTCCTCACTAAGTGTATGACTAGCACACGCAGACCCTTGGCCTAACATACAGGTTGCGCAGACCCTTGGCCTAGCCCTCAGCACCTACTTAATGCCCTAACACGCCTCTCCTGGGCTTCAAACGGGACTTACAGGTTCGCAAACTGAGGTGACGGGGTGTCAACTTGAAACTGTACTGACGGGGTGTTGTGCTACAATCAAAGTGACTAGGATCTCGACACAGAGAAAGGATAACAGGTAATGAACAAAAAGGAGGGGAGAAAGACTATGCACTCAGAGGGGGAGAAAGAGAGAAGATGTATAATCAAGGCAGCAATCAGATCGGAACTCTTATGGCTCTGATACCAAAGGGGGGGAGGGGGGTGGAAGCGCAGTATGCATAGAGATGCAGGGGAAGAGGGATAGGTGATAATAGATGCAGAACATAAGCAGTTGAAAATCAAAGCAATAGAACCGACCAAGATGGCGGTATGACAATTGATAATCAAAAATAAACAACTGAAAATTAAAACAGTTGATAAAACAGATAATCGTTATAGATTATACAGATAAAAACCTAAGCTTGAGTAAGGCGTTCTGACTTACTGAAGTAAGGACAAAGAAGGAGAAGAAGAAGAAGAATGGCTGGAGGATAGAGTGTCTCAAGGAACCTCTCAAAAAACCTCTGCCTTACAATGGAGAAGGGGAGCCCGTTATATAGGCTTTAGAAAAGTAAAAACAGTAAATTACAATCATGGACCGCGTCCAGCGGTCAAAAGCAAACAGTAAAAAGTAAACAGTAGATTGGCACGTCTGGCGCCAGTCTGAACAGTGAAAGCATCTATCTGGAACAGTAGATTGTCGGCACTGTAGTGTCGGCGGACAAATCTTGAACAGTGAGTGAACAGTGCATCTGAACAGTAATCCTGCGCGTGTCGTCCGGACATGAACAGTAAAAGTGAACAGTGATTTTGCACAGTAACTCCAAGTATGAATCAGTGATCCGTCTGAGATCAAGGAGAACCAAAAATCCGAAACCAGCCGTCCGGGCTAGTTCTGTCGAACTGAACTTTACTGGCCGTCATGAAACCAGGTTTTTGAGAAAACCTGAGAAAACTAGCCTTTTGAAGGGCTAGACCAAGCTGAACTTTGAGGACCGTTAGGGGCCCATATCTTCACATATCTTCAACCCCGAATTATTCTTCATTGTCAAGAGGGCCAATAGAATCAAGGTAGTTTTGAATCCATTGCTTCTTTTTAGAACAATATTTGGGGACAGGAGGAGTAGGAGCAGAATATGGCACAATTGCATCATATCTGCTTGTCATGAGCTCAACTTTTTTAACAATGGGACCAATTTTTGGAGACATTGTCCAAGTTTTGCACATAAACCATCGCCTTTCAATTTTCTCTTGATTTCTGGTATATTTCCATTTGAGAAACCAAGGGATTCTGAATTCTCTGGCAAAATAAAGCATGGGAGAAAAAATAGGGTTGTAATGGGCAATAAAGCCTTTACAGCCAACATGTGAGGAGAAAAGATGAAAAGCATATACAAGAGGACCAGGAAGAACATCAATTGTTAGGCCAAAATAATCCCACCAATGTTTGAACCAAGAGGGAAGCAGGCAATTGAAGTCTTCAACGAAAGTTATAAACCAAAAGTGTTTGGACTCAGAATTCTGGTAAAGCATAAAGCGAAACCAGGCATTGACATAGTCATAGTATGAGAAGCAAACTGGAGAATTAGAAGATGGGAGTAGTTGAGATGGGTGAGAACCCCATTCTTCTACAGAGATGAATTTGACAATATAGGCAACAGTCCCGATAGCCGTTAATGGGTTATCTTTTTTGGGAATATTCCTAAATTTGATGGATTTGGTTTTGATTAGAATATCAGTAAAAAATGATAAATCCTTCAAAGGATGCTCAGGAATCCAATGGAAATGAGCAGGGAAATAATTGAAGGCTAACTGTCCAGGAGTCCTGGAGAGATCTTGGGAAGAGAACAAATATTGAGAAAATGGTAGGGTAACCCAAGGGAATGACAAAACAATTGGGTTAGAATTTGGTTCCGTCTGAGAACCAGGATGGGAGCTGGATTCCGTCTGGGAATCTGAGGAAAGGGGAATATAACCATGAAAAGCAGAAGAATCTGACTGGACAATAAGTGGGGATTTCCCAAAAACTGTCGAAGTATGGGTTACAGGTTCTCCAAGAAAATCAAGGGGAATCATGTCAAGTGGGATGGAGGGGCAAGGCTTCAAAACAGGGTTAACCTTTTCCTTTCCCTTGTTGCTGGCCATTGTGGCACTGCAAGAATTCACGGGTAAGAAAATCAGGTATTGAATTGTTGGAGCCTTTGATGTATTCAATATCAAAATCAAAAACACTCAAAATAGCTTGCCATCTGGCAAAAATCTGTTTTGATGCAATATTTTCAACATCCTTTTTCAAAATATATTTGGCAGATTTACAATCAATCCGTAACAAGAATTTTTGATTGAGTAAATCAGACTGAAATTTAGTAATGCACAAAACAACAGAAAGTATTTCTTTCTTAATAGTACTGTAATTAATCTGCGCAGAATTCCAAGATCCAGAATGGAATCGAACAATTTGTTCAGAAGATTCTGGGTTAGATTCTGATGGAACAACTTGTTTCAGGATACCTCCAAAACCAATATCAGAGGCGTCAGTATCCACAATCTTGAAAGAATTATCAGAAGGGATGCCAAGACATGGGAGGGTCTTAACATGGAGTTTGATTTCTTTGACAAGGGAAGTATGGATATCAGACCAAGGGGGAGGATTGCCTTGCAACCTTTCAAATAAAGGTTTACAATGTTTTCGCAAATCCTTGTAGAAATCAGCAATATAATTCAGAGAACCAAGAAATCTTTGAAGCTGTGATTTCTCAGTGATGACATCAGGGAATTTATCCGCAAATTGAATCGCCCTGTCAATAGGACGAATCTGACCTTTAGAAATATCAAACCCAAGAAATCTGATTTTATCTTGGAAGAGTTTGATCTTTTTGGCAGAAACAACAAGCCCGTTGTATCGAATGGTTTCTAGAAACGATTTCAAATGTTTCCAGTGTTCATCGATGGACTTTGAGAAAACAAGGACATCATCAATATAAACAATGGTGAAATGGCTGAATGGGTTGAAAATATCGTTCATGATATTCTGGAACTCACTCGGGGCATTTTTCAAACCAAAAGGCATGACATTCCACTCATAATGACCAAAAGGGGTAGTAAAGGCCGTCTTGTACCTATCACTATCCTTAATCTGAACTTGCCAAAATCCTGACTTTAAATCAAATTTAGAGAAGACAACAGCGTCGTTCAGACGGCTGACCAGATCCTTCCTATTGGGGATAGGATACCTAATCCACTCTAAAACATCATTGAGGGGCTTGTAGTTAATGACTAACCGTGGGGCACCTCGTTCTAACTCAGCATTTTTCATGACATAAAAAGCAGCACAGGACCAAGGGGACTTACTCTTGCGAATAATACCCTTAGTAAGCAAATCAGCAATTTCTTTTTGACAAAATTCTAAAGTTTCGGCATTCATTTGAATAGGCCTAGCCTTAGTTGGAATTTTGTTTTCAGAGAAATCTTTAACATAAGGTAAGGAGACAATATGCTTTTTCCTATGCCAAAAAGCATTAGGAAAATCAGAACAAACAGAATCAACAATCAAGGTATTAAAAACAGAAATCTTTGATTGCAAAAGCTCGTCCGAGAGTTGTTCAGCAATCTTTTTATACCTTAATTCTTGCTTGAGGAAATTGAGTTGTTTATGCTTAGCAGAGACCAAATTTAAACAACTATTATCAATTTCAGATTTAGTAGCAAAAGGAAATTTGACTTCAAATCCCATCTTAACAGTTGAGACACCTGTGTCATCAATTGTTATGGGGTAAAGCATGGTAATGAAGGGCAAACCAAGAATGACTTTGTCAGTCATGTTTTTAACTAAAACAGCAGGGATATGAAAGCAAACATTGTTCTGACAAACATGAACATTGTTTAATTCATACTTGATATTCAACTTTTCTCCACTGGCTGAATGCAACCGTTCAGTGGATTTTTCAAAATATTTGCTAGGAATTAATCCTTCTTGGATGCAATTCAAATCAGCACCAGAATCAATCAAAGCAATAACATCAAGAGTAAAATCAGGAGAAACAATGATATGCACGTTAGAATGCCATTTGGGAGGAATCACTTTGTTGATTAAATTGACAAAATGAGGTTTTTCAAAAACAGAGATGGGGAGTTGCTTATTCTTTTTTAAATCAACCATTTCATTCCTGATATTACGAATCTCGTATTTCAAGTCTGAGACTGTAACTGCTTTGGATTTTTGTTTTGAAGATCCTTCCAAAGTTTTTTCAGGAGATGTTTTAGTATTGCTTTGTTCCTCTTGATTGGTCAGAACAGAACAAGTACTAATACAATTGAAGTTGATTTTATTAAGAAGAGCAAGCTCAAAATCTTTCGTAGGATTGACAGATCTATTCCAGATCTTTTGGAGGTTAGATTTCATTTCAATCTTACAAAAGTTTTGTTCAAGAATTCTGATGTTAGAATCAATTGGTTCTTGAGGGGGTTTTTCAAAATCGGGAAAAGAAACCTTTTTGGTGGCAAGCTTTTGTTCCGGAGAGCTAGCATTACCATTAGGAAATTCAGAAAGGAATTTGTCAATTTTCTCAATGTTTTCTTGAGAAGTCTTTTGATAAGAGATTTTTGACAAATCTGGGAGAGAAATTGGAGGATTTTCAAAATTCTCGATGATTCTCCTATCGTCCGTGATAGGGTCCTTATCATGAGTTTTGGAAGGGGAACACTTAACAACCATGTTGTTGACATCAAGAAGAGTGTTTGTAGTGGGAGGATGGGAAGATCTGACGACAGATTTATCCTCTTTAACAAACTTCTGTTTGACAACGTTCAAATCATTTTCGTCCGGAAAATGTTTTTGGAGAAAATCAAAAAACAAAATGTGAGTCTGGGACTCGATCATAGCTTCGGCCCATTGGACCTTGATACGATCTCGCTCCTTTTGAGAATACTTAGCACGGTAAGCATGCCTCAACTCACGATTTTCTTTTGAAGCAAAATCTTTGTTCAAAGCTTTCCAATCAATAACAGAGAAAAAATCTTTGATGTGGGCAGTGATAACATTACACTGATGGGGAAAATCAGATGTAACTGGAGCAACAAAATCAGAAGCAGAGGGAGAAAGAGATCCGCGATCGTCATCCGTCAGTGGATGATTTTTCGTGGAATAAAAAGCAGATGAAACTTGGGAATCAGTGGAAATTCCTTTGAGTTTCAAACCAGGATTAACAGTGGGATGAAGATGAGGAGAATCGTTAAGGGATTCGTCGACATCTTTATCTCTACGACGGAGTCCTTCCGAGGTCGTTGAACCCGCAAAAGAATTCCTTCGTTCGTTAATCAACAGGGGACGTTCAATTCTGTTTGAATATCCCAAATCAGCAAAATTGATTTTAACAGATCCATCCATGTATTGTTGGATGTAATCAAGATTAGAGGCATCGTTAACTACTCGAGAAGGTTTTGCAACATTCTCCAAAAGCCACTCGTTGGGGAGTTCAATCTCCGACCACCGAATCATTTTTGGGGTTTTAATATGAGCATTCTGAGTAGAGCTCTGAATCAACAGAGTCGATTCGCCCGTATTCTTAATCACAGCACGTGGATCAAGATTTGTTTTCATCAACTTGTAATAAACACGATAGATGATAGCAATAGGATGGCTACCAACTTCCATGTTATAACCAGATGTGAGAATATTCAGCGTCAGTGCTTTCAGAATATGAACATCGGTTAAACTCAAAGTCATGTTTGGGAAAACATCAAAGTGGACAGGGCCACCAAACAAAGATGATTGAATCAAACTAATAATGCTTGTTTTAAAATCAAGAAAACGAGCATCACGCAAACAAAGCAAAACAGATGCATTAATACCGAGTCGAGTCAAAGCTTTGACTGCAACTTGGACAGAACCAACATGCAAAAATCTGTATTTCTTTGCAAGAGCATTGTTAACAAAACGCTTGCTGAACAAGGTAATAGTCTGATTATTACCCGAGACCGGGAAGGTCTGTTCAACAGTTTTGACAGAATATTGAATCTTAAAAGAAGATTGAAACCAAGTTGTATTGTAGATATCCCTAGCGTCCAGCTTGGGGATGTTCCACTTACTAAAATCAGCATTATCATCAACCAAAATGTTTTCATAGTTAACCACGTCCGGTGGTAAACTGGAATTGGAGCTAACAGAAGAATTAGATCTGAACATTATGACATACAGACTAAACTCATAATCACTCACTGGGTGAAGTCTTAAAGGATCTCATCCTAGGTACTCACTCACTGGTAAACTTCCTAAGTGTGTCCTCACTAAGTGTATGACTAGCACACGCAGACCCTTGGCCTAACATACAGGTTGCGCAGACCCTTGGCCTAGCCCTCAGCACCTACTTAATGCCCTAACACGCCTCTCCTGGGCTTCAAACGGGACTTACAGGTTCGCAAACTGAGGTGACGGGGTGTCAACTTGAAACTGTACTGACGGGGTGTTGTGCTACAATCAAAGTGACTAGGATCTCGACACAGAGAAAGGATAACAGGTAATGAACAAAAAGGAGGGGAGAAAGACTATGCACTCAGAGGGGGAGAAAGAGAGAAGATGTATAATCAAGGCAGCAATCAGATCGGAACTCTTATGGCTCTGATACCAAAAGGGGAGGAGGGGGGTGGAAGCGCAGTATGCATAGAGATGCAGGGGAAGAGGGATAGGTGATAATAGATGCAGAACATAAGCAGTTGAAAATCAAAGCAATAGAACCGACCAAGATGGCGGTATGACAATTGATAATCAAAAATAAGCAACTGAAAATTAAAACAGTTGATAAAACAGATAATCGTTATAGATTATACAGATAAAAACCTAAGCTTGAGTAAGGCGTTCTGACTTACTGAAGTAAGGACAAAGAAGGAGAAGAAGAAGAAGAATGGCTGGAGGATAGAGTGTCTCAAGGAACCTCTCAAAAAACCTCTGCCTTACAATGGAGAAGGGGAGCCCGTTATATAGGCTTTAGAAAAGTAAAAACAGTAAATTACAATCATGGACCGCGTCCAGCGGTCAAAAGCAAACAGTAAAAAGTAAACAGAAGATTGGCACGTCTGGCGCCAGTCTGAACAGTGAAAGCATCAATCTGGAACAGTAGATTGTCGGCACTGTAGTGTCGGCGGACAAATCTTGAACAGTGAGTGATCAGTGCATCTGAACAGTAATCCTGCGCGTGTCGTCCGGACATGAACAGTAAAAGTGAACAGTGATTTTGCACAGTAACTCCAAGTATAAATGAACAGTGATCCGTCTGAGATCAGGGAGAACCAAATAATCCGAAACCAGCCGTCCGGGCTAGTTCTGTCGAACTGAACTAAACTGGCCGTAATGAAACCAGTCTTCAGGAGGAATCCTGAGAAAACTAGCCTTTTGAAGGGCTAGACCAAGCTGAACCTTGAGGACCGTTAGGGGCCCAAATCTTCACATGTCTTCAGCCCCTGGGTAGGGGTAGTAGTCTTGTGAGTCTTCAAAATATGGCGGAACCTGGATGGGCTTTTCAGCAGATGGTTTGGACGTCTCGTCTTCATCATCTTCTAAAGTATCCAGGGCAGCAAGCAAGGCTTCAATCATTTCTTTCTTCTTGGAAGAATTCTTCTTTGAAGAGCTTGAAGAAGCCGAATGGGGGGAAGCAGGGGAACTTTCTTTTTCTCGTTTTGGAGATGAGAAAGCACTGGGAGGAATCAACAAATTAGACAGGGCAGACGCCTTTGGGGCAGGAAGGGCCTTAGGAGCGCGAGCCATGTTTTTAACCTCAAGGACAATGGAATCATTTTGTGAGTATTTATCCCACCATTTGATATACCAATGCCTTTGGATTTTGTCTTCCGAGAGGTGGTATTGCCATCTCAGAATCCAAGGAATCTTGAATTTTTTAACAAAATGAAGCACAGTTGGAAACTTTGCTCCATAGGAATCAACCTTGTAATGGCCTTTGAAAATTTGAAAGGCATCAACAAGTTGGAGGGGGAGAATATCAGGGAGACAACCAAATTGGTTCCACCACCTGGAGAACCAGAGAGGGAGAATACCAGAAAATTCTTTATCAAAACTGACAAACCAAGAATGTTCAAATTTCGAGGTTTGATGAAGTAGGAATTTGAAAAAGGCATCCACGTAATCATAATAATTACAGGGGATGTTAAACCCGTTCAGGGACCTGGAATCAGAAGGGTGATTACCCCATTCTTTTTCTGAAATAATTCTCTTGAAATAAACACTGTGGTAAATTGTTTTCTGGAGGTTAATCTTATCAGGGATGACCTTGAAGAAAACAGAACCTGTTTGTTTCAGGATAGCAGAATAATAAGCCAAATTTTTCGAAGGATGTTCAGGAATCCAATGAAAGTTTGGAGGAAAATAGGAGACGGCAATATCTCCGGGGGTAAGGGAAGGGGAAACCCGATTTAACTCAACAAAAAATAAATTTTGGGAGTAGGGGAGGGTCATATATTTTGACGACGTCCGGTCGTACTTGACGGAAGGTTTTTGGGAAGGATCCGCAAAGGGATCAAATGGGGCAGCAAGAGTGCTGGAATATGAAACCTGGGAACCAGGACAAAAGGGGGTGAATCTGTTGGTTAGGGCAACAGATGAAAACGGCAATGGGGAAGCAGTTGGAACAATGGAAGACTCTGACTTGATGGTCAGAGCCTTGGAAGTAACTTTCTCTTTTTCTTTTTTGCCTGCCATGGTGGCACTGCAAAATTTCAAAAGGAAAGAAATCAGAAATAAAGATGTAAAAATCTTTAAAATATCACAAAATTATTTTAAAATTATTTTGATGCAAAGTAAAACAGTTATAATAATATGCGCCATGTAATGGGTGCAGGTATGAACAGTAGGTAAAACACGACCGTCAGGGGGAGTGTTTAAACAAGATAAAGTCCTAATGGGAGTAGGGTACTCATCAGACTCTAGTCCTGCAAACCTATTAATCAACCTATTAATATCAATCTCAAATTTGGAAACGAACTCAAACTGAATTTTAGTACCAAATTTGACAGCAGAAACACCAATCTCATCAACAGAAAATGGATAAAGCAAAGAAAGAAAAGGCATGCCAAGAATTACTTTTTCTTTCATGTTTTTAACAAGAACAGCAGAAGTATGAAAGCGAACATTCTTTTGACAAACATGAATGTTACCGAGCTCATAATTGATATGCAACTTGTTTCCACTAGCAGAATTTAATCTTTGAGTGGAAGGTTCAAAATATTTTTTGGGAACAAAATCTTCTTGAATGCAATTCAAGTCAGAACCAGAATCAATCAAAGCAATAGCATCAAAAACATATTCATCAGAAATACGGATATGAATTTTTGAATACCATTTGGGAGGAACAACTTTAGAAATCATACTGACAACCTTAACCTCATCAGAGAGAGGTTTATGGGTGGATTCAGCCTCATCATCATGCTCAGAAATTTTAGTGTCTTCGTTACTGGAAGCACTTTCTGGAAAACATTTGTTAAGATTTAACAGCAGAAGCTGTTGTTGTAAATCTTTGTTCTCAGTTTTCACAGCTTGCAGGTCAGTCTGCAATTTCACAATATCTTTCTTGATGTTACTGATCTCATGCTGCAATTCTGAGACAGTAAGCACTTTGTTTTTCGGGTTTGAAAAACGTTTCAAAGTGTCTTCAAGAGAGATCTTGGAAGTAGCTGGTTTTTCAAAATCTTTTAACATGAGTTTCTTAAGCTTTTTAAGATACTCTTCTTTTAACTCAGGATTATCAACTTTTGAAATCAAAGTTAAAAGCAAATCTTCTTGTTCTTCTGATTTGGACATCATTGAACAAGTTTTTGTGTTGCAGCAAGAACCGGCACAGTTCTCAAATTTGTAACAATTTTCATAAACAGAAGAATCAGAATGATAATCAGAATCCGAAGAGGATGGAAGATCATCATTAGAAGAATAATCAGAAAATCCATTGTTTTGGAAAATCCTGAAAATCTTTTGCTTTTCATCGTCCTTGATGTTTAAAGCATTAATCTCTTGTTTAATCTTTCTGGGAGGTTTAGGGCACTTGTCAGCATAGTGTCCTGTTTCTCCACAATTGAAACACTTATCTTTTGAAAAATATTTTTCAAATTTAGAGCCTTTACTCCGTTTGGGAGGTTTAGAAAATTTAGGTTTATTAAATTTTCTTGTCTTAGCTCTGTTGTAATATGGAGGGGAAGATTTCGCAAAATCTTTTCTGGTTTTCTTCTTATGCTTCTTTGAAGGAGCAATAGGAGGCAAACCGAATTGTTCGCAGAAATTTCCCATTTCATACTTAGCTTTCTTGGCGTTCTTAAGCTGCTGTCGGATCATTTTTTGATCGATGCACATCTTAATACCAAGTTTTTTCACTGTGGAGAATAAATCTCCATAGGTTAATCTTTCAAAATCGATGAGACCAGTATCAGTACTGATCAATTCATCTTTAACCTTGTGAGCAAATAATGAGGGCAATCCATCAATAAACTTTTCTTTCCAATAAGGCTTTTGGCTATCAGGCCTCATCATAACACGGGACAGAAAAACATCTTGATACCATCTATAGTCAGACATAGTAGGGCATCGAAGATTGTTCAAATAGTCAGAAATACGAGAAGTAATGTTGGAGGGAGTTCCAACAAAATTCTTGATAATTGTATAAATCAAGGTGTTAACACCATCAGGTTCACCCATGCCAACGTCCTCATTGAAAATGGGTATACCTTCTTCATCACATTTTACTGCTTTCCTGATTTGGTTTCTTCTGTCCTCAGTGAGATAATTATCCCACCAATTTCGAAGTGTACCAGAAAAACCAGTAGCAAGTAAATCCACAATATCAGTTTGACTTTTACTGTGGTTTGAGATGTAGGCATTAGCAACCATGGCCATATGATTCATCTTGTTGAGCAGTTCTTGCTCAGACAAGCCATCAATGTTCCATTCATACAACTTATCAGCAGAAACAGAAAACTGAGTATGCAAAAACCTTTCCTCAAATTGTAAATCAGGAGGGGTAGGTTTTGGATAAAAATTCTTTGTCTGATTGAAAGTTCTAGATCCGTCAAAGATCCTTTGGAGTTTTGGCTCCATTTCAATCTTTCCAAAGTTTTGTTCAAGAACTTTGATGTCAGAATCAGTGGAATCAGCAGAGGATTCAGAATCAGATGAAAAAGCTTTTTCCATGGCAAAATTCTGACCAGAGGTACTGGCACGAGTCGTCTTTAACTCGGTCAGTTCTGCAAGCAATTTGTTCACTTTCTCAGTGTTCTTCTGAGAAGTGGTTTTTAAACCAGGAGATTTCTTTAAATCAGGGAGAGAAATCAGTGGTTTTTCAATCTTTGGGGGAACAGAGGAAAACTTTAAATCAGAGGAAGAAGAAGAAGGAAATTTTTCTTCAATCCGATCCAACTGTTGACCTATGATATGAATAGATTGGGAAATAAAATTGTTTTGCTCAATGATTCTTCTATCGTTCGTGATAGAGTCCTTATCATGAGTTTTGAAAGGGGAACACTTAACAACCATGTTGTTGACATCAAGAAGAGTGTTTGTAGTGGGAGGATGGGAAGATCTGACGACAGATTTATCCTCTTTAACAAACTTCTGTTTGACAACGTTCAAATCATTTTCGTCCGGAAAATGTTTTTGGAGAAAATCAAAAAACAAAATGTGAGTCTGGGACTCGATCATAGCTTCGGCCCATTGGACCTTGATACGATCTCGCTCCTTTTGAGAATACTTAGCACGGTAAGCATGCCTCAACTCACGATTTTCTTTTGAAGCAAAATCTTTGTTCAAAGCTTTCCAATCAATAACAGAGAAAAAATCTTTGATGTGGGCAGTGATAACATTACACTGATGGGGAAAATCAGATGTAACTGGAGCAACAAAATCAGAAGCAGAGGGAGAAAGAGATCCGCGATCGTCATCCGTCAGTGGATGATTTTTCGTGGAATAAAAAGCAGATGAAACTTGGGAATCAGTGGAAATTCCTTTGAGTTTCAAACCAGGATTAACAGTGGGATGAAGATGAGGAGAATCGTTAAGGGATTCGTCGACATCTTTATCTCTACGACGGAGTCCTTCCGAGGTCGTTGAACCCGCAAAAGAATTCCTTCGTTCGTTAATCAACAGGGGACGTTCAATTCTGTTTGAATATCCCAAATCAGCAAAATTGATTTTAACAGATCCATCCATGTATTGTTGGATGTAATCAAGATTAGAGGCATCGTTAACTACTCGAGAAGGTTTTGCAACATTCTCCAAAAGCCACTCGTTGGGGAGTTCAATCTCCGACCACCGAATCATTTTTGGGGTTTTAATATGAGCATTCTGAGTAGAGCTCTGAATCAACAGAGTCGATTCGCCCGTATTCTTAATCACAGCACGTGGATCAAGATTTGTTTTCATCAACTTGTAATAAACACGATAGATGATAGCAATAGGATGGCTACCAACTTCCATGTTATAACCAGATGTGAGAATATTCAGCGTCAGTGCTTTCAGAATATGAACATCGGTTAAACTCAAAGTCATGTTTGGGAAAACATCAAAGTGGACAGGGCCACCAAACAAAGATGATTGAATCAAACTAATAATGCTTGTTTTAAAATCAAGAAAACGAGCATCACGCAAACAAAGCAAAACAGATGCATTAATACCGAGTCGAGTCAAAGCTTTGACTGCAACTTGGACAGAACCAACATGCAAAAATCTGTATTTCTTTGCAAGAGCATTGTTAACAAAACGCTTGCTGAACAAGGTAATAGTCTGATTATTACCCGAGACCGGGAAGGTCTGTTCAACAGTTTTGACAGAATATTGAATCTTAAAAGAAGATTGAAACCAAGTTGTATTGTAGATATCCCTAGCGTCCAGCTTGGGGATGTTCCACTTACTAAAATCAGCATTATCATCAACCAAAATGTTTTCATAGTTAACCACGTCCGGTGGTAAACTGGAATTGGAGCTAACAGAAGAATTAGATCTGAACATTATGACATACAGACTAAACTCATAATCACTCACTGGGTGAAGTCTTAAAGGATCTCATCCTAGGTACTCACTCACTGGTAAACTTCCTAAGTGTGTCCTCACTAAGTGTATGACTAGCACACGCAGACCCTTGGCCTAACATACAGGTTGCGCAGACCCTTGGCCTAGCCCTCAGCACCTACTTAATGCCCTAACACGCCTCTCCTGGGCTTCAAACGGGACTTACAGGTTCGCAAACTGAGGTGACGGGGTGTCAACTTGAAACTGTACTGACGGGGTGTTGTGCTACAATCAAAGTGACTAGGATCTCGACACAGAGAAAGGATAACAGGTAATGAACAAAAAGGAGGGGAGAAAGACTATGCACTCAGAGGGGGAGAAAGAGAGAAGATGTATAATCAAGGCAGCAATCAGATCGGAACTCTTATGGCTCTGATACCAAAGGGGGGGAGGGGGGTGGAAGCGCAGTATGCATAGAGATGCAGGGGAAGAGGGATAGGTGATAATAGATGCAGAACATAAGCAGTTGAAAATCAAAGCAATAGAACCGACCAAGATGGCGGTATGACAATTGATAATCAAAAATAAACAACTGAAAATTAAAACAGTTGATAAAACAGATAATCGTTATAGATTATACAGATAAAAACCTAAGCTTGAGTAAGGCGTTCTGACTTACTGAAGTAAGGACAAAGAAGGAGAAGAAGAAGAAGAATGGCTGGAGGATAGAGTGTCTCAAGGAACCTCTCAAAAAACCTCTGCCTTACAATGGAGAAGGGGAGCCCGTTATATAGGCTTTAGAAAAGTAAAAACAGTAAATTACAATCATGGACCGCGTCCAGCGGTCAAAAGCAAACAGTAAAAAGTAAACAGTAGATTGGCACGTCTGGCGCCAGTCTGAACAGTGAAAGCATCTATCTGGAACAGTAGATTGTCGGCACTGTAGTGTCGGCGGACAAATCTTGAACAGTGAGTGAACAGTGCATCTGAACAGTAATCCTGCGCGTGTCGTCCGGACATGAACAGTAAAAGTGAACAGTGATTTTGCACAGTAACTCCAAGTATGAATCAGTGATCCGTCTGAGATCAAGGAGAACCAAAAATCCGAAACCAGCCGTCCGGGCTAGTTCTGTCGAACTGAACTTTACTGGCCGTCATGAAACCAGGTTTTTGAGAAAACCTGAGAAAACTAGCCTTTTGAAGGGCTAGACCAAGCTGAACTTTGAGGACCGTTAGGGGCCCATATCTTCACATATCTTCAACCCCGAATTATTCTTCATTGTCAAGAGGGCCAATAGAATCAAGGTAGTTTTGAATCCATTGCTTCTTTTTAGAACAATATTTGGGGACAGGAGGAGTAGGAGCAGAATATGGCACAATTGCATCATATCTGCTTGTCATGAGCTCAACTTTTTTAACAATGGGACCAATTTTTGGAGACATTGTCCAAGTTTTGCACATAAACCATCGCCTTTCAATTTTCTCTTGATTTCTGGTATATTTCCATTTGAGAAACCAAGGGATTCTGAATTCTCTGGCAAAATAAAGCATGGGAGAAAAAATAGGGTTGTAATGGGCAATAAAGCCTTTACAGCCAACATGTGAGGAGAAAAGATGAAAAGCATATACAAGAGGACCAGGAAGAACATCAATTGTTAGGCCAAAATAATCCCACCAATGTTTGAACCAAGAGGGAAGCAGGCAATTGAAGTCTTCAACGAAAGTTATAAACCAAAAGTGTTTGGACTCAGAATTCTGGTAAAGCATAAAGCGAAACCAGGCATTGACATAGTCATAGTATGAGAAGCAAACTGGAGAATTAGAAGATGGGAGTAGTTGAGATGGGTGAGAACCCCATTCTTCTACAGAGATGAATTTGACAATATAGGCAACAGTCCCGATAGCCGTTAATGGGTTATCTTTTTTGGGAATATTCCTAAATTTGATGGATTTGGTTTTGATTAGAATATCAGTAAAAAATGATAAATCCTTCAAAGGATGCTCAGGAATCCAATGGAAATGAGCAGGGAAATAATTGAAGGCTAACTGTCCAGGAGTCCTGGAGAGATCTTGGGAAGAGAACAAATATTGAGAAAATGGTAGGGTAACCCAAGGGAATGACAAAACAATTGGGTTAGAATTTGGTTCCGTCTGAGAACCAGGATGGGAGCTGGATTCCGTCTGGGAATCTGAGGAAAGGGGAATATAACCATGAAAAGCAGAAGAATCTGACTGGACAATAAGTGGGGATTTCCCAAAAACTGTCGAAGTATGGGTTACAGGTTCTCCAAGAAAATCAAGGGGAATCATGTCAAGTGGGATGGAGGGGCAAGGCTTCAAAACAGGGTTAACCTTTTCCTTTCCCTTGTTGCTGGCCATTGTGGCACTGCAAGAATTCACGGGTAAGAAAATCAGGTATTGAATTGTTGGAGCCTTTGATGTATTCAATATCAAAATCAAAAACACTCAAAATAGCTTGCCATCTGGCAAAAATCTGTTTTGATGCAATATTTTCAACATCCTTTTTCAAAATATATTTGGCAGATTTACAATCAATCCGTAACAAGAATTTTTGATTGAGTAAATCAGACTGAAATTTAGTAATGCACAAAACAACAGAAAGTATTTCTTTCTTAATAGTACTGTAATTAATCTGCGCAGAATTCCAAGATCCAGAATGGAATCGAACAATTTGTTCAGAAGATTCTGGGTTAGATTCTGATGGAACAACTTGTTTCAGGATACCTCCAAAACCAATATCAGAGGCGTCAGTATCCACAATCTTGAAAGAATTATCAGAAGGGATGCCAAGACATGGGAGGGTCTTAACATGGAGTTTGATTTCTTTGACAAGGGAAGTATGGATATCAGACCAAGGGGGAGGATTGCCTTGCAACCTTTCAAATAAAGGTTTACAATGTTTTCGCAAATCCTTGTAGAAATCAGCAATATAATTCAGAGAACCAAGAAATCTTTGAAGCTGTGATTTCTCAGTGATGACATCAGGGAATTTATCCGCAAATTGAATCGCCCTGTCAATAGGACGAATCTGACCTTTAGAAATATCAAACCCAAGAAATCTGATTTTATCTTGGAAGAGTTTGATCTTTTTGGCAGAAACAACAAGCCCGTTGTATCGAATGGTTTCTAGAAACGATTTCAAATGTTTCCAGTGTTCATCGATGGACTTTGAGAAAACAAGGACATCATCAATATAAACAATGGTGAAATGGCTGAATGGGTTGAAAATATCGTTCATGATATTCTGGAACTCACTCGGGGCATTTTTCAAACCAAAAGGCATGACATTCCACTCATAATGACCAAAAGGGGTAGTAAAGGCCGTCTTGTACCTATCACTATCCTTAATCTGAACTTGCCAAAATCCTGACTTTAAATCAAATTTAGAGAAGACAACAGCGTCGTTCAGACGGCTGACCAGATCCTTCCTATTGGGGATAGGATACCTAATCCACTCTAAAACATCATTGAGGGGCTTGTAGTTAATGACTAACCGTGGGGCACCTCGTTCTAACTCAGCATTTTTCATGACATAAAAAGCAGCACAGGACCAAGGGGACTTACTCTTGCGAATAATACCCTTAGTAAGCAAATCAGCAATTTCTTTTTGACAAAATTCTAAAGTTTCGGCATTCATTTGAATAGGCCTAGCCTTAGTTGGAATTTTGTTTTCAGAGAAATCTTTAACATAAGGTAAGGAGACAATATGCTTTTTCCTATGCCAAAAAGCATTAGGAAAATCAGAACAAACAGAATCAACAATCAAGGTATTAAAAACAGAAATCTTTGATTGCAAAAGCTCGTCCGAGAGTTGTTCAGCAATCTTTTTATACCTTAATTCTTGCTTGAGGAAATTGAGTTGTTTATGCTTAGTAGAGACCAAATTTAAACAACTATTATCAATTTCAGATTTAGTAGCAAAAGGAAATTTGACTTCAAATCCCATCTTAACAGTTGAGACACCTGTGTCATCAATTGTTATGGGGTAAAGCATGGTAATGAAGGGCAAACCAAGAATGACTTTGTCAGTCATGTTTTTAACTAAAACAGCAGGGATATGAAAGCAAACATTGTTCTGACAAACATGAACATTGTTTAATTCATACTTGATATTCAACTTTTCTCCACTGGCTGAATGCAACCGTTCAGTGGATTTTTCAAAATATTTGCTAGGAATTAATCCTTCTTGGATGCAATTCAAATCAGCACCAGAATCAATCAAAGCAATAACATCAAGAGTAAAATCAGGAGAAACAATGATATGCACGTTAGAATGCCATTTGGGAGGAATCACTTTGTTGATTAAATTGACAAAATGAGGTTTTTCAAAAACAGAGATGGGGAGTTGCTTATTCTTTTTTAAATCAACCATTTCATTCCTGATATTACGAATCTCGTATTTCAAGTCTGAGACTGTAACTGCTTTGGATTTTTGTTTTGAAGATCCTTCCAAAGTTTTTTCAGGAGATGTTTTAGTATTGCTTTGTTCCTCTTGATTGGTCAGAACAGAACAAGTACTAATACAATTGAAGTTGATTTTATTAAGAAGAGCAAGCTCAAAATCTTTCGTAGGATTGACAGATCTATTCCAGATCTTTTGGAGGTTAGATTTCATTTCAATCTTACAAAAGTTTTGTTCAAGAATTCTGATGTTAGAATTAGTTGGTTCTTGAGGGGGTTTTTCAAAATCGGGAAAAGAAACCTTTTTGGTGGCAAGCTTTTGTTCCGGAGAGCTAGCATTACCATTAGGAAATTCAGAAAGGAATTTGTCAATTTTCTCAATGTTTTCTTGAGAAGTCTTTTGATAAGAGATTTTTGACAAATCTGGGAGAGAAATTGGAGGATTTTCAAAATTCTCGATGATTCTCCTATCGTCCGTGATAGGGTCCTTATCATGAGTTTTGGAAGGGGAACACTTAACAACCATGTTGTTGACATCAAGAAGAGTGTTTGTAGTGGGAGGATGGGAAGATCTGACGACAGATTTATCCTCTTTAACAAACTTCTGTTTGACAACGTTCAAATCATTTTCGTCCGGAAAATGTTTTTGGAGAAAATCAAAAAACAAAATGTGAGTCTGGGACTCGATCATAGCTTCGGCCCATTGGACCTTGATACGATCTCGCTCCTTTTGAGAATACTTAGCACGGTAAGCATGCCTCAACTCACGATTTTCTTTTGAAGCAAAATCTTTGTTCAAAGCTTTCCAATCAATAACAGAGAAAAAATCTTTGATGTGGGCAGTGATAACATTACACTGATGGGGAAAATCAGATGTAACTGGAGCAACAAAATCAGAAGCAGAGGGAGAAAGAGATCCGCGATCGTCATCCGTCAGTGGATGATTTTTCGTGGAATAAAAAGCAGATGAAACTTGGGAATCAGTGGAAATTCCTTTGAGTTTCAAACCAGGATTAACAGTGGGATGAAGATGAGGAGAATCGTTAAGGGATTCGTCGACATCTTTATCTCTACGACGGAGTCCTTCCGAGGTCGTTGAACCCGCAAAAGAATTCCTTCGTTCGTTAATCAACAGGGGACGTTCAATTCTGTTTGAATATCCCAAATCAGCAAAATTGATTTTAACAGATCCATCCATGTATTGTTGGATGTAATCAAGATTAGAGGCATCGTTAACTACTCGAGAAGGTTTTGCAACATTCTCCAAAAGCCACTCGTTGGGGAGTTCAATCTCCGACCACCGAATCATTTTTGGGGTTTTAATATGAGCATTCTGAGTAGAGCTCTGAATCAACAGAGTCGATTCGCCCATATTCTTAATCACAGCACGTGGATCAAGATTTGTTTTCATCAACTTGTAATAAACACGATAGATGATAGCAATAGGATGGCTACCAACTTCCATGTTATAACCAGATGTGAGAATATTCAGCGTCAGTGCTTTCAGAATATGAACATCGGTTAAACTCAAAGTCATGTTTGGGAAAACATCAAAGTGGACAGGGCCACCAAACAAAGATGATTGAATCAAACTAATAATGCTTGTTTTAAAATCAAGAAAACGAGCATCACGCAAACAAAGCAAAACAGATGCATTAATACCGAGTCGAGTCAAAGCTTTGACTGCAACTTGGACAGAACCAACATGCAAAAATCTGTATTTCTTTGCAAGAGCATTGTTAACAAAACGCTTGCTGAACAAGGTAATAGTCTGATTATTACCCGAGACCGGGAAGGTCTGTTCAACAGTTTTGACAGAATATTGAATCTTAAAAGAAGATTGAAACCAAGTTGTATTGTAGATATCCCTAGCGTCCAGCTTGGGGATGTTCCACTTACTAAAATCAGCATTATCATCAACCAAAATGTTTTCATAGTTAACCACGTCCGGTGGTAAACTGGAATTGGAGCTAACAGAAGAATTAGATCTGAGCATTATGACATACAGACTAAACTCATAATCACTCACTGGGTGAAGTCTTAAAGGATCTCATCCTAGGTACTCACTCACTGGTAAACTTCCTAAGTGTGTCCTCACTAAGTGTATGACTAGCACACGCAGACCCTTGGCCTAACATACAGGTTGCGCAGACCCTTGGCCTAGCCCTCAGCACCTACTTAATGCCCTAACACGCCTCTCCTGGGCTTCAAACGGGACTTACAGGTTCGCAAACTGAGGTGACGGGGTGTCAACTTGAAACTGTACTGACGGGGTGTTGTGCTACAATCAAAGTGACTAGGATCTCGACACAGAGAAAGGATAACAGGTAATGAACAAAAAGGAGGGGAGAAAGACTATGCACTCAGAGGGGGAGAAAGAGAGAAGATGTATAATCAAGGCAGCAATCAGATCGGAACTCTTATGGCTCTGATACCAAAGGGGGGGAGGGGGGTGGAAGCGCAGTATGCATAGAGATGCAGGGGAAGAGGGATAGGTGATAATAGATGCAGAACATAAGCAGTTGAAAATCAAAGCAATAGAACCGACCAAGATGGCGGTATGACAATTGATAATCAAAAATAAACAACTGAAAATTAAAACAGTTGATAAAACAGATAATCGTTATAGATTATACAGATAAAAACCTAAGCTTGAGTAAGGCGTTCTGACTTACTGAAGTAAGGACAAAGAAGGAGAAGAAGAAGAAGAATGGCTGGAGGATAGAGTGTCTCAAGGAACCTCTCAAAAAACCTCTGCCTTACAATGGAGAAGGGGAGCCCGTTATATAGGCTTTAGAAAAGTAAAAACAGTAAATTACAATCATGGACCGCGTCCAGCGGTCAAAAGCAAACAGTAAAAAGTAAACAGTAGATTGGCACGTCTGGCGCCAGTCTGAACAGTGAAAGCATCTATCTGGAACAGTAGATTGTCGGCACTGTAGTGTCGGCGGACAAATCTTGAACAGTGAGTGAACAGTGCATCTGAACAGTAATCCTGCGCGTGTCGTCCGGACATGAACAGTAAAAGTGAACAGTGATTTTGCACAGTAACTCCAAGTATGAATCAGTGATCCGTCTGAGATCAAGGAGAACCAAAAATCCGAAACCAGCCGTCCGGGCTAGTTCTGTCGAACTGAACTTTACTGGCCGTCATGAAACCAGGTTTTTGAGAAAACCTGAGAAAACTAGCCTTTTGAAGGGCTAGACCAAGCTGAACTTTGAGGACCGTTAGGGGCCCATATCTTCACATATCTTCAACCCCGAATTATTCTTCATTGTCAAGAGGGCCAATAGAATCAAGGTAGTTTTGAATCCATTGCTTCTTTTTAGAACAATATTTGGGGACAGGAGGAGTAGGAGCAGAATATGGCACAATTGCATCATATCTGCTTGTCATGAGCTCAACTTTTTTAACAATGGGACCAATTTTTGGAGACATTGTCCAAGTTTTGCACATAAACCATCGCCTTTCAATTTTCTCTTGATTTCTGGTATATTTCCATTTGAGAAACCAAGGGATTCTGAATTCTCTGGCAAAATAAAGCATGGGAGAAAAAATAGGGTTGTAATGGGCAATAAAGCCTTTACAGCCAACATGTGAGGAGAAAAGATGAAAAGCATATACAAGAGGACCAGGAAGAACATCAATTGTTAGGCCAAAATAATCCCACCAATGTTTGAACCAAGAGGGAAGCAGGCAATTGAAGTCTTCAACGAAAGTTATAAACCAAAAGTGTTTGGACTCAGAATTCTGGTAAAGCATAAAGCGAAACCAGGCATTGACATAGTCATAGTATGAGAAGCAAACTGGAGAATTAGAAGATGGGAGTAGTTGAGATGGGTGAGAACCCCATTCTTCTACAGAGATGAATTTGACAATATAGGCAACAGTCCCGATAGCCGTTAATGGGTTATCTTTTTTGGGAATATTCCTAAATTTGATGGATTTGGTTTTGATTAGAATATCAGTAAAAAATGATAAATCCTTCAAAGGATGCTCAGGAATCCAATGGAAATGAGCAGGGAAATAATTGAAGGCTAACTGTCCAGGAGTCCTGGAGAGATCTTGGGAAGAGAACAAATATTGAGAAAATGGTAGGGTAACCCAAGGGAATGACAAAACAATTGGGTTAGAATTTGGTTCCGTCTGAGAACCAGGATGGGAGCTGGATTCCGTCTGGGAATCTGAGGAAAGGGGAATATAACCATGAAAAGCAGAAGAATCTGACTGGACAATAAGTGGGGATTTCCCAAAAACTGTCGAAGTATGGGTTACAGGTTCTCCAAGAAAATCAAGGGGAATCATGTCAAGTGGGATGGAGGGGCAAGGCTTCAAAACAGGGTTAACCTTTTCCTTTCCCTTGTTGCTGGCCATTGTGGCACTGCAAGAATTCACGGGTAAGAAAATCAGGTATTGAATTGTTGGAGCCTTTGATGTATTCAATATCAAAATCAAAAACACTCAAAATAGCTTGCCATCTGGCAAAAATCTGTTTTGATGCAATATTTTCAACATCCTTTTTCAAAATATATTTGGCAGATTTACAATCAATCCGTAACAAGAATTTTTGATTGAGTAAATCAGACTGAAATTTAGTAATGCACAAAACAACAGAAAGTATTTCTTTCTTAATAGTACTGTAATTAATCTGCGCAGAATTCCAAGATCCAGAATGGAATCGAACAATTTGTTCAGAAGATTCTGGGTTAGATTCTGATGGAACAACTTGTTTCAGGATACCTCCAAAACCAATATCAGAGGCGTCAGTATCCACAATCTTGAAAGAATTATCAGAAGGGATGCCAAGACATGGGAGGGTCTTAACATGGAGTTTGATTTCTTTGACAAGGGAAGTATGGATATCAGACCAAGGGGGAGGATTGCCTTGCAACCTTTCAAATAAAGGTTTACAATGTTTTCGCAAATCCTTGTAGAAATCAGCAATATAATTCAGAGAACCAAGAAATCTTTGAAGCTGTGATTTCTCAGTGATGACATCAGGGAATTTATCCGCAAATTGAATCGCCCTGTCAATAGGACGAATCTGACCTTTAGAAATATCAAACCCAAGAAATCTGATTTTATCTTGGAAGAGTTTGATCTTTTTGGCAGAAACAACAAGCCCGTTGTATCGAATGGTTTCTAGAAACGATTTCAAATGTTTCCAGTGTTCATCGATGGACTTTGAGAAAACAAGGACATCATCAATATAAACAATGGTGAAATGGCTGAATGGGTTGAAAATATCGTTCATGATATTCTGGAACTCACTCGGGGCATTTTTCAAACCAAAAGGCATGACATTCCACTCATAATGACCAAAAGGGGTAGTAAAGGCCGTCTTGTACCTATCACTATCCTTAATCTGAACTTGCCAAAATCCTGACTTTAAATCAAATTTAGAGAAGACAACAGCGTCGTTCAGACGGCTGACCAGATCCTTCCTATTGGGGATAGGATACCTAATCCACTCTAAAACATCATTGAGGGGCTTGTAGTTAATGACTAACCGTGGGGCACCTCGTTCTAACTCAGCATTTTTCATGACATAAAAAGCAGCACAGGACCAAGGGGACTTACTCTTGCGAATAATACCCTTAGTAAGCAAATCAGCAATTTCTTTTTGACAAAATTCTAAAGTTTCGGCATTCATTTGAATAGGCCTAGCCTTAGTTGGAATTTTGTTTTCAGAGAAATCTTTAACATAAGGTAAGGAGACAATATGCTTTTTCCTATGCCAAAAAGCATTAGGAAAATCAGAACAAACAGAATCAACAATCAAGGTATTAAAAACAGAAATCTTTGATTGCAAAAGCTCGTCCGAGAGTTGTTCAGCAATCTTTTTATACCTTAATTCTTGCTTGAGGAAATTGAGTTGTTTATGCTTAGTAGAGACCAAATTTAAACAACTATTATCAATTTCAGATTTAGTAGCAAAAGGAAATTTGACTTCAAATCCCATCTTAACAGTTGAGACACCTGTGTCATCAATTGTTATGGGGTAAAGCATGGTAATGAAGGGCAAACCAAGAATGACTTTGTCAGTCATGTTTTTAACTAAAACAGCAGGGATATGAAAGCAAACATTGTTCTGACAAACATGAACATTGTTTAATTCATACTTGATATTCAACTTTTCTCCACTGGCTGAATGCAACCGTTCAGTGGATTTTTCAAAATATTTGCTAGGAATTAATCCTTCTTGGATGCAATTCAAATCAGCACCAGAATCAATCAAAGCAATAACATCAAGAGTAAAATCAGGAGAAACAATGATATGCACGTTAGAATGCCATTTGGGAGGAATCACTTTGTTGATTAAATTGACAAAATGAGGTTTTTCAAAAACAGAGATGGGGAGTTGCTTATTCTTTTTTAAATCAACCATTTCATTCCTGATATTACGAATCTCGTATTTCAAGTCTGAGACTGTAACTGCTTTGGATTTTTGTTTTGAAGATCCTTCCAAAGTTTTTTCAGGAGATGTTTTAGTATTGCTTTGTTCCTCTTGATTGGTCAGAACAGAACAAGTACTAATACAATTGAAGTTGATTTTATTAAGAAGAGCAAGCTCAAAATCTTTCGTAGGATTGACAGATCTATTCCAGATCTTTTGGAGGTTAGATTTCATTTCAATCTTACAAAAGTTTTGTTCAAGAATTCTGATGTTAGAATTAGTTGGTTCTTGAGGGGGTTTTTCAAAATCGGGAAAAGAAACCTTTTTGGTGGCAAGCTTTTGTTCCGGAGAGCTAGCATTACCATTAGGAAATTCAGAAAGGAATTTGTCAATTTTCTCAATGTTTTCTTGAGAAGTCTTTTGATAAGAGATTTTTGACAAATCTGGGAGAGAAATTGGAGGATTTTCAAAATTCTCGATGATTCTCCTATCGTCCGTGATAGGGTCCTTATCATGAGTTTTGGAAGGGGAACACTTAACAACCATGTTGTTGACATCAAGAAGAGTGTTTGTAGTGGGAGGATGGGAAGATCTGACGACAGATTTATCCTCTTTAACAAACTTCTGTTTGACAACGTTCAAATCATTTTCGTCCGGAAAATGTTTTTGGAGAAAATCAAAAAACAAAATGTGAGTCTGGGACTCGATCATAGCTTCGGCCCATTGGACCTTGATACGATCTCGCTCCTTTTGAGAATACTTAGCACGGTAAGCATGCCTCAACTCACGATTTTCTTTTGAAGCAAAATCTTTGTTCAAAGCTTTCCAATCAATAACAGAGAAAAAATCTTTGATGTGGGCAGTGATAACATTACACTGATGGGGAAAATCAGATGTAACTGGAGCAACAAAATCAGAAGCAGAGGGAGAAAGAGATCCGCGATCGTCATCCGTCAGTGGATGATTTTTCGTGGAATAAAAAGCAGATGAAACTTGGGAATCAGTGGAAATTCCTTTGAGTTTCAAACCAGGATTAACAGTGGGATGAAGATGAGGAGAATCGTTAAGGGATTCGTCGACATCTTTATCTCTACGACGGAGTCCTTCCGAGGTCGTTGAACCCGCAAAAGAATTCCTTCGTTCGTTAATCAACAGGGGACGTTCAATTCTGTTTGAATATCCCAAATCAGCAAAATTGATTTTAACAGATCCATCCATGTATTGTTGGATGTAATCAAGATTAGAGGCATCGTTAACTACTCGAGAAGGTTTTGCAACATTCTCCAAAAGCCACTCGTTGGGGAGTTCAATCTCCGACCACCGAATCATTTTTGGGGTTTTAATATGAGCATTCTGAGTAGAGCTCTGAATCAACAGAGTCGATTCGCCCATATTCTTAATCACAGCACGTGGATCAAGATTTGTTTTCATCAACTTGTAATAAACACGATAGATGATAGCAATAGGATGGCTACCAACTTCCATGTTATAACCAGATGTGAGAATATTCAGCGTCAGTGCTTTCAGAATATGAACATCGGTTAAACTCAAAGTCATGTTTGGGAAAACATCAAAGTGGACAGGGCCACCAAACAAAGATGATTGAATCAAACTAATAATGCTTGTTTTAAAATCAAGAAAACGAGCATCACGCAAACAAAGCAAAACAGATGCATTAATACCGAGTCGAGTCAAAGCTTTGACTGCAACTTGGACAGAACCAACATGCAAAAATCTGTATTTCTTTGCAAGAGCATTGTTAACAAAACGCTTGCTGAACAAGGTAATAGTCTGATTATTACCCGAGACCGGGAAGGTCTGTTCAACAGTTTTGACAGAATATTGAATCTTAAAAGAAGATTGAAACCAAGTTGTATTGTAGATATCCCTAGCGTCCAGCTTGGGGATGTTCCACTTACTAAAATCAGCATTATCATCAACCAAAATGTTTTCATAGTTAACCACGTCCGGTGGTAAACTGGAATTGGAGCTAACAGAAGAATTAGATCTGAACATTATGACATACAGACTAAACTCATAATCACTCACTGGGTGAAGTCTTAAAGGATCTCATCCTAGGTACTCACTCACTGGTAAACTTCCTAAGTGTGTCCTCACTAAGTGTATGACTAGCACACGCAGACCCTTGGCCTAACATACAGGTTGCGCAGACCCTTGGCCTAGCCCTCAGCACCTACTTAATGCCCTAACACGCCTCTCCTGGGCTTCAAACGGGACTTACAGGTTCGCAAACTGAGGTGACGGGGTGTCAACTTGAAACTGTACTGACGGGGTGTTGTGCTACAATCAAAGTGACTAGGATCTCGACACAGAGAAAGGATAACAGGTAATGAACAAAAAGGAGGGGAGAAAGACTATGCACTCAGAGGGGGAGAAAGAGAGAAGATGTATAATCAAGGCAGCAATCAGATCGGAACTCTTATGGCTCTGATACCAAAAGGGGAGGAGGGGGGTGGAAGCGCAGTATGCATAGAGATGCAGGGGAAGAGGGATAGGTGATAATAGATGCAGAACATAAGCAGTTGAAAATCAAAGCAATAGAACCGACCAAGATGGCGGTATGACAATTGATAATCAAAAATAAGCAACTGAAAATTAAAACAGTTGATAAAACAGATAATCGTTATAGATTATACAGATAAAAACCTAAGCTTGAGTAAGGCGTTCTGACTTACTGAAGTAAGGACAAAGAAGGAGAAGAAGAAGAAGAATGGCTGGAGGATAGAGTGTCTCAAGGAACCTCTCAAAAAACCTCTGCCTTACAATGGAGAAGGGGAGCCCGTTATATAGGCTTTAGAAAAGTAAAAACAGTAAATTACAATCATGGACCGCGTCCAGCGGTCAAAAGCAAACAGTAAAAAGTAAACAGAAGATTGGCACGTCTGGCGCCAGTCTGAACAGTGAAAGCATCAATCTGGAACAGTAGATTGTCGGCACTGTAGTGTCGGCGGACAAATCTTGAACAGTGAGTGATCAGTGCATCTGAACAGTAATCCTGCGCGTGTCGTCCGGACATGAACAGTAAAAGTGAACAGTGATTTTGCACGGTAACTCCAAGTATAAATGAACAGTGATCCGTCTGAGATCAGGGAGAACCAAATAATCCGAAACCAGCCGTCCGGGCTAGTTCTGTCGAACTGAACTAAACTGGCCGTAATGAAACCAGTCTTCAGGAGGAATCCTGAGAAAACTAGCCTTTTGAAGGGCTAGACCAAGCTGAACCTTGAGGACCGTTAGGGGCCCAAATCTTCACATGTCTTCAGCCCCTGGGTAGGGGTAGTAGTCTTGTGAGTCTTCAAAATATGGCGGAACCTGGATGGGCTTTTCAGCAGATGGTTTGGACGTCTCGTCTTCATCATCTTCTAAAGTATCCAGGGCAGCAAGCAAGGCTTCAATCATTTCTTTCTTCTTGGAAGAATTCTTCTTTGAAGAGCTTGAAGAAGCCGAATGGGGGGAAGCAGGGGAACTTTCTTTTTCTCGTTTTGGAGATGAGAAAGCACTGGGAGGAATCAACAAATTAGACAGGGCAGACGCCTTTGGGGCAGGAAGGGCCTTAGGAGCGCGAGCCATGTTTTTAACCTCAAGGACAATGGAATCATTTTGTGAGTATTTATCCCACCATTTGATATACCAATGCCTTTGGATTTTGTCTTCCGAGAGGTGGTATTGCCATCTCAGAATCCAAGGAATCTTGAATTTTTTAACAAAATGAAGCACAGTTGGAAACTTTGCTCCATAGGAATCAACCTTGTAATGGCCTTTGAAAATTTGAAAGGCATCAACAAGTTGGAGGGGGAGAATATCAGGGAGACAACCAAATTGGTTCCACCACCTGGAGAACCAGAGAGGGAGAATACCAGAAAATTCTTTATCAAAACTGACAAACCAAGAATGTTCAAATTTCGAGGTTTGATGAAGTAGGAATTTGAAAAAGGCATCCACGTAATCATAATAATTACAGGGGATGTTAAACCCGTTCAGGGACCTGGAATCAGAAGGGTGATTACCCCATTCTTTTTCTGAAATAATTCTCTTGAAATAAACACTGTGGTAAATTGTTTTCTGGAGGTTAATCTTATCAGGGATGACCTTGAAGAAAACAGAACCTGTTTGTTTCAGGATAGCAGAATAATAAGCCAAATTTTTCGAAGGATGTTCAGGAATCCAATGAAAGTTTGGAGGAAAATAGGAGACGGCAATATCTCCGGGGGTAAGGGAAGGGGAAACCCGATTTAACTCAACAAAAAATAAATTTTGGGAGTAGGGGAGGGTCATATATTTTGACGACGTCCGGTCGTACTTGACGGAAGGTTTTTGGGAAGGATCCGCAAAGGGATCAAATGGGGCAGCAAGAGTGCTGGAATATGAAACCTGGGAACCAGGACAAAAGGGGGTGAATCTGTTGGTTAGGGCAACAGATGAAAACGGCAATGGGGAAGCAGTTGGAACAATGGAAGACTCTGACTTGATGGTCAGAGCCTTGGAAGTAACTTTCTCTTTTTCTTTTTTGCCTGCCATGGTGGCACTGCAAAATTTCAAAAGGAAAGAAATCAGAAATAAAGATGTAAAAATCTTTAAAATATCACAAAATAATTTTAAAATTATTTTGATGCAAAGTAAAACAGTTATAATAATATGCGCCATGTAATGGGTGCAGGTATGAACAGTAGGTAAAACACGACCGTCAGGGGGAGTGTTTAAACAAGATAAAGTCCTAATGGGAGTAGGGTACTCATCAGACTCTAGTCCTGCAAACCTATTAATCAACCTATTAATATCAATCTCAAATTTGGAAACGAACTCAAACTGAATTTTAGTACCAAATTTGACAGCAGAAACACCAATCTCATCAACAGAAAATGGATAAAGCAAAGAAAGAAAAGGCATGCCAAGAATTACTTTTTCTTTCATGTTTTTAACAAGAACAGCAGAAGTATGAAAGCGAACATTCTTTTGACAAACATGAATGTTACCGAGCTCATACTTGATATGCAACTTGTTTCCACTAGCAGAATTTAATCTTTGAGTGGAAGGTTCAAAATATTTTTTGGGAACAAAATCTTCTTGAATGCAATTCAAGTCAGAACCAGAATCAATCAAAGCAATAGCATCAAAAACATATTCATCAGAAATACGGATATGAATTTTTGAATACCATTTGGGAGGAACAACTTTAGAAATCATACTGACAACCTTAACCTCATCAGAGAGAGGTTTATGGGTGGATTCAGCCTCATCATCATGCTCAGAAATTTTAGTGTCTTCGTTACTGGAAGCACTTTCTGGAAAACATTTGTTAAGATTTAACAGCAGAAGCTGTTGTTGTAAATCTTTGTTCTCAGTTTTCACAGCTTGCAGGTCAGTCTGCAATTTCACAATATCTTTCTTGATGTTACTGATCTCATGCTGCAATTCTGAGACAGTAAGCACTTTGTTTTTCGGGTTTGAAAAACGTTTCAAAGTGTCTTCAAGAGAGATCTTGGAAGTAGCTGGTTTTTCAAAATCTTTTAACATGAGTTTCTTAAGCTTTTTAAGATACTCTTCTTTTAACTCAGGATTATCAACTTTTGAAATCAAAGTTAAAAGCAAATCTTCTTGTTCTTCTGATTTGGACATCATTGAACAAGTTTTTGTGTTGCAGCAAGAACCGGCACAGTTCTCAAATTTGTAACAATTTTCATAAACAGAAGAATCAGAATGATAATCAGAATCCGAAGAGGATGGAAGATCATCATTAGAAGAATAATCAGAAAATCCATTGTTTTGGAAAATCCTGAAAATCTTTTGCTTTTCATCGTCCTTGATGTTTAAAGCATTAATCTCTTGTTTAATCTTTTTGGGAGGTTTAGGGCACTTGTCAGCATAGTGTCCTGTTTCTCCACAATTGAAACACTTATCTTTTGAAAAATATTTTTCAAATTTAGAGCCTTTACTCCGTTTGGGAGGTTTAGAAAATTTAGGTTTATTAAATTTTCTTGTCTTAGCTCTGTTGTAATATGGAGGGGAAGATTTCGCAAAATCTTTTCTGGTTTTCTTCTTATGCTTCTTTGAAGGAGCAATAGGAGGCAAACCGAATTGTTCGCAGAAATTTCCCATTTCATACTTAGCTTTCTTGGCGTTCTTAAGCTGCTGTCGGATCATTTTTTGATCGATGCACATCTTAATACCAAGTTTTTTCACTGTGGAGAATAAATCTCCATAGGTTAATCTTTCAAAATCGATGAGACCAGTATCAGTACTGATCAATTCATCTTTAACCTTGTGAGCAAATAATGAGGGCAATCCATCAATAAACTTTTCTTTCCAATAAGGCTTTTGGCTATCAGGCCTCATCATAACACGGGACAGAAAAACATCTTGATACCATCTATAGTCAGACATAGTAGGGCATCGAAGATTGTTCAAATAGTCAGAAATACGAGAAGTAATGTTGGAGGGAGTTCCAACAAAATTCTTGATAATTGTATAAATCAAGGTGTTAACACCATCAGGTTCACCCATGCCAACGTCCTCATTGAAAATGGGTATACCTTCTTCATCACATTTTACTGCTTTCCTGATTTGGTTTCTTCTGTCCTCAGTGAGATAATTATCCCACCAATTTCGAAGTGTACCAGAAAAACCAGTAGCAAGTAAATCCACAATATCAGTTTGACTTTTACTGTGGTTTGAGATGTAGGCATTAGCAACCATGGCCATATGATTCATCTTGTTGAGCAGTTCTTGCTCAGACAAGCCATCAATGTTCCATTCATACAACTTATCAGCAGAAACAGAAAACTGAGTATGCAAAAACCTTTCCTCAAATTGTAAATCAGGAGGGGTAGGTTTTGGATAAAAATTCTTTGTCTGATTGAAAGTTCTAGATCCGTCAAAGATCCTTTGGAGTTTTGGCTCCATTTCAATCTTTCCAAAGTTTTGTTCAAGAACTTTGATGTCAGAATCAGTGGAATCAGCAGAGGATTCAGAATCAGATGAAAAAGCTTTTTCCATGGCAAAATTCTGACCAGAGGTACTGGCACGAGTCGTCTTTAACTCGGTCAGTTCTGCAAGCAATTTGTTCACTTTCTCAGTGTTCTTCTGAGAAGTGGTTTTTAAACCAGGAGATTTCTTTAAATCAGGGAGAGAAATCAGTGGTTTTTCAATCTTTGGGGGAACAGAGGAAAACTTTAAATCAGAGGAAGAAGAAGAAGGAAATTTTTCTTCAATCCGATCCAACTGTTGACCTATGATATGAATAGATTGGGAAATAAAATTGTTTTGCTCAATGATTCTTCTATCGTTCGTGATAGAGTCCTTATCATGAGTTTTGAAAGGGGAACACTTAACAACCATGTTGTTGACATCAAGAAGAGTGTTTGTAGTGGGAGGATGGGAAGATCTGACGACAGATTTATCCTCTTTAACAAACTTCTGTTTGACAACGTTCAAATCATTTTCGTCCGGAAAATGTTTTTGGAGAAAATCAAAAAACAAAATGTGAGTCTGGGACTCGATCATAGCTTCGGCCCATTGGACCTTGATACGATCTCGCTCCTTTTGAGAATACTTAGCACGGTAAGCATGCCTCAACTCACGATTTTCTTTTGAAGCAAAATCTTTGTTCAAAGCTTTCCAATCAATAACAGAGAAAAAATCTTTGATGTGGGCAGTGATAACATTACACTGATGGGGAAAATCAGATGTAACTGGAGCAACAAAATCAGAAGCAGAGGGAGAAAGAGATCCGCGATCGTCATCCGTCAGTGGATGATTTTTCGTGGAATAAAAAGCAGATGAAACTTGGGAATCAGTGGAAATTCCTTTGAGTTTCAAACCAGGATTAACAGTGGGATGAAGATGAGGAGAATCGTTAAGGGATTCGTCGACATCTTTATCTCTACGACGGAGTCCTTCCGAGGTCGTTGAACCCGCAAAAGAATTCCTTCGTTCGTTAATCAACAGGGGACGTTCAATTCTGTTTGAATATCCCAAATCAGCAAAATTGATTTTAACAGATCCATCCATGTATTGTTGGATGTAATCAAGATTAGAGGCATCGTTAACTACTCGAGAAGGTTTTGCAACATTCTCCAAAAGCCACTCGTTGGGGAGTTCAATCTCCGACCACCGAATCATTTTTGGGGTTTTAATATGAGCATTCTGAGTAGAGCTCTGAATCAACAGAGTCGATTCGCCCGTATTCTTAATCACAGCACGTGGATCAAGATTTGTTTTCATCAACTTGTAATAAACACGATAGATGATAGCAATAGGATGGCTACCAACTTCCATGTTATAACCAGATGTGAGAATATTCAGCGTCAGTGCTTTCAGAATATGAACATCGGTTAAACTCAAAGTCATGTTTGGGAAAACATCAAAGTGGACAGGGCCACCAAACAAAGATGATTGAATCAAACTAATAATGCTTGTTTTAAAATCAAGAAAACGAGCATCACGCAAACAAAGCAAAACAGATGCATTAATACCGAGTCGAGTCAAAGCTTTGACTGCAACTTGGACAGAACCAACATGCAAAAATCTGTATTTCTTTGCAAGAGCATTGTTAACAAAACGCTTGCTGAACAAGGTAATAGTCTGATTATTACCCGAGACCGGGAAGGTCTGTTCAACAGTTTTGACAGAATATTGAATCTTAAAAGAAGATTGAAACCAAGTTGTATTGTAGATATCCCTAGCGTCCAGCTTGGGGATGTTCCACTTACTAAAATCAGCATTATCATCAACCAAAATGTTTTCATAGTTAACCACGTCCGGTGGTAAACTGGAATTGGAGCTAACAGAAGAATTAGATCTGAACATTATGACATACAGACTAAACTCATAATCACTCACTGGGTGAAGTCTTAAAGGATCTCATCCTAGGTACTCACTCACTGGTAAACTTCCTAAGTGTGTCCTCACTAAGTGTATGACTAGCACACGCAGACCCTTGGCCTAACATACAGGTTGCGCAGACCCTTGGCCTAGCCCTCAGCACCTACTTAATGCCCTAACACGCCTCTCCTGGGCTTCAAACGGGACTTACAGGTTCGCAAACTGAGGTGACGGGGTGTCAACTTGAAACTGTACTGACGGGGTGTTGTGCTACAATCAAAGTGACTAGGATCTCGACACAGAGAAAGGATAACAGGTAATGAACAAAAAGGAGGGGAGAAAGACTATGCACTCAGAGGGGGAGAAAGAGAGAAGATGTATAATCAAGGCAGCAATCAGATCGGAACTCTTATGGCTCTGATACCAAAGGGGGGGAGGGGGGTGGAAGCGCAGTATGCATAGAGATGCAGGGGAAGAGGGATAGGTGATAATAGATGCAGAACATAAGCAGTTGAAAATCAAAGCAATAGAACCGACCAAGATGGCGGTATGACAATTGATAATCAAAAATAAACAACTGAAAATTAAAACAGTTGATAAAACAGATAATCGTTATAGATTATACAGATAAAAACCTAAGCTTGAGTAAGGCGTTCTGACTTACTGAAGTAAGGACAAAGAAGGAGAAGAAGAAGAAGAATGGCTGGAGGATAGAGTGTCTCAAGGAACCTCTCAAAAAACCTCTGCCTTACAATGGAGAAGGGGAGCCCGTTATATAGGCTTTAGAAAAGTAAAAACAGTAAATTACAATCATGGACCGCGTCCAGCGGTCAAAAGCAAACAGTAAAAAGTAAACAGTAGATTGGCACGTCTGGCGCCAGTCTGAACAGTGAAAGCATCTATCTGGAACAGTAGATTGTCGGCACTGTAGTGTCGGCGGACAAATCTTGAACAGTGAGTGAACAGTGCATCTGAACAGTAATCCTGCGCGTGTCGTCCGGACATGAACAGTAAAAGTGAACAGTGATTTTGCACAGTAACTCCAAGTATGAATCAGTGATCCGTCTGAGATCAAGGAGAACCAAAAATCCGAAACCAGCCGTCCGGGCTAGTTCTGTCGAACTGAACTTTACTGGCCGTCATGAAACCAGGTTTTTGAGAAAACCTGAGAAAACTAGCCTTTTGAAGGGCTAGACCAAGCTGAACTTTGAGGACCGTTAGGGGCCCATATCTTCACATATCTTCAACCCCGAATTATTCTTCATTGTCAAGAGGGCCAATAGAATCAAGGTAGTTTTGAATCCATTGCTTCTTTTTAGAACAATATTTGGGGACAGGAGGAGTAGGAGCAGAATATGGCACAATTGCATCATATCTGCTTGTCATGAGCTCAACTTTTTTAACAATGGGACCAATTTTTGGAGACATTGTCCAAGTTTTGCACATAAACCATCGCCTTTCAATTTTCTCTTGATTTCTGGTATATTTCCATTTGAGAAACCAAGGGATTCTGAATTCTCTGGCAAAATAAAGCATGGGAGAAAAAATAGGGTTGTAATGGGCAATAAAGCCTTTACAGCCAACATGTGAGGAGAAAAGATGAAAAGCATATACAAGAGGACCAGGAAGAACATCAATTGTTAGGCCAAAATAATCCCACCAATGTTTGAACCAAGAGGGAAGCAGGCAATTGAAGTCTTCAACGAAAGTTATAAACCAAAAGTGTTTGGACTCAGAATTCTGGTAAAGCATAAAGCGAAACCAGGCATTGACATAGTCATAGTATGAGAAGCAAACTGGAGAATTAGAAGATGGGAGTAGTTGAGATGGGTGAGAACCCCATTCTTCTACAGAGATGAATTTGACAATATAGGCAACAGTCCCGATAGCCGTTAATGGGTTATCTTTTTTGGGAATATTCCTAAATTTGATGGATTTGGTTTTGATTAGAATATCAGTAAAAAATGATAAATCCTTCAAAGGATGCTCAGGAATCCAATGGAAATGAGCAGGGAAATAATTGAAGGCTAACTGTCCAGGAGTCCTGGAGAGATCTTGGGAAGAGAACAAATATTGAGAAAATGGTAGGGTAACCCAAGGGAATGACAAAACAATTGGGTTAGAATTTGGTTCCGTCTGAGAACCAGGATGGGAGCTGGATTCCGTCTGGGAATCTGAGGAAAGGGGAATATAACCATGAAAAGCAGAAGAATCTGACTGGACAATAAGTGGGGATTTCCCAAAAACTGTCGAAGTATGGGTTACAGGTTCTCCAAGAAAATCAAGGGGAATCATGTCAAGTGGGATGGAGGGGCAAGGCTTCAAAACAGGGTTAACCTTTTCCTTTCCCTTGTTGCTGGCCATTGTGGCACTGCAAGAATTCACGGGTAAGAAAATCAGGTATTGAATTGTTGGAGCCTTTGATGTATTCAATATCAAAATCAAAAACACTCAAAATAGCTTGCCATCTGGCAAAAATCTGTTTTGATGCAATATTTTCAACATCCTTTTTCAAAATATATTTGGCAGATTTACAATCAATCCGTAACAAGAATTTTTGATTGAGTAAATCAGACTGAAATTTAGTAATGCACAAAACAACAGAAAGTATTTCTTTCTTAATAGTACTGTAATTAATCTGCGCAGAATTCCAAGATCCAGAATGGAATCGAACAATTTGTTCAGAAGATTCTGGGTTAGATTCTGATGGAACAACTTGTTTCAGGATACCTCCAAAACCAATATCAGAGGCGTCAGTATCCACAATCTTGAAAGAATTATCAGAAGGGATGCCAAGACATGGGAGGGTCTTAACATGGAGTTTGATTTCTTTGACAAGGGAAGTATGGATATCAGACCAAGGGGGAGGATTGCCTTGCAACCTTTCAAATAAAGGTTTACAATGTTTTCGCAAATCCTTGTAGAAATCAGCAATATAATTCAGAGAACCAAGAAATCTTTGAAGCTGTGATTTCTCAGTGATGACATCAGGGAATTTATCCGCAAATTGAATCGCCCTGTCAATAGGACGAATCTGACCTTTAGAAATATCAAACCCAAGAAATCTGATTTTATCTTGGAAGAGTTTGATCTTTTTGGCAGAAACAACAAGCCCGTTGTATCGAATGGTTTCTAGAAACGATTTCAAATGTTTCCAGTGTTCATCGATGGACTTTGAGAAAACAAGGACATCATCAATATAAACAATGGTGAAATGGCTGAATGGGTTGAAAATATCGTTCATGATATTCTGGAACTCACTCGGGGCATTTTTCAAACCAAAAGGCATGACATTCCACTCATAATGACCAAAAGGGGTAGTAAAGGCCGTCTTGTACCTATCACTATCCTTAATCTGAACTTGCCAAAATCCTGACTTTAAATCAAATTTAGAGAAGACAACAGCGTCGTTCAGACGGCTGACCAGATCCTTCCTATTGGGGATAGGATACCTAATCCACTCTAAAACATCATTGAGGGGCTTGTAGTTAATGACTAACCGTGGGGCACCTCGTTCTAACTCAGCATTTTTCATGACATAAAAAGCAGCACAGGACCAAGGGGACTTACTCTTGCGAATAATACCCTTAGTAAGCAAATCAGCAATTTCTTTTTGACAAAATTCTAAAGTTTCGGCATTCATTTGAATAGGCCTAGCCTTAGTTGGAATTTTGTTTTCAGAGAAATCTTTAACATAAGGTAAGGAGACAATATGCTTTTTCCTATGCCAAAAAGCATTAGGAAAATCAGAACAAACAGAATCAACAATCAAGGTATTAAAAACAGAAATCTTTGATTGCAAAAGCTCGTCCGAGAGTTGTTCAGCAATCTTTTTATACCTTAATTCTTGCTTGAGGAAATTGAGTTGTTTATGCTTAGTAGAGACCAAATTTAAACAACTATTATCAATTTCAGATTTAGTAGCAAAAGGAAATTTGACTTCAAATCCCATCTTAACAGTTGAGACACCTGTGTCATCAATTGTTATGGGGTAAAGCATGGTAATGAAGGGCAAACCAAGAATGACTTTGTCAGTCATGTTTTTAACTAAAACAGCAGGGATATGAAAGCAAACATTGTTCTGACAAACATGAACATTGTTTAATTCATACTTGATATTCAACTTTTCTCCACTGGCTGAATGCAACCGTTCAGTGGATTTTTCAAAATATTTGCTAGGAATTAATCCTTCTTGGATGCAATTCAAATCAGCACCAGAATCAATCAAAGCAATAACATCAAGAGTAAAATCAGGAGAAACAATGATATGCACGTTAGAATGCCATTTGGGAGGAATCACTTTGTTGATTAAATTGACAAAATGAGGTTTTTCAAAAACAGAGATGGGGAGTTGCTTATTCTTTTTTAAATCAACCATTTCATTCCTGATATTACGAATCTCGTATTTCAAGTCTGAGACTGTAACTGCTTTGGATTTTTGTTTTGAAGATCCTTCCAAAGTTTTTTCAGGAGATGTTTTAGTATTGCTTTGTTCCTCTTGATTGGTCAGAACAGAACAAGTACTAATACAATTGAAGTTGATTTTATTAAGAAGAGCAAGCTCAAAATCTTTCGTAGGATTGACAGATCTATTCCAGATCTTTTGGAGGTTAGATTTCATTTCAATCTTACAAAAGTTTTGTTCAAGAATTCTGATGTTAGAATTAGTTGGTTCTTGAGGGGGTTTTTCAAAATCGGGAAAAGAAACCTTTTTGGTGGCAAGCTTTTGTTCCGGAGAGCTAGCATTACCATTAGGAAATTCAGAAAGGAATTTGTCAATTTTCTCAATGTTTTCTTGAGAAGTCTTTTGATAAGAGATTTTTGACAAATCTGGGAGAGAAATTGGAGGATTTTCAAAATTCTCGATGATTCTCCTATCGTCCGTGATAGGGTCCTTATCATGAGTTTTGGAAGGGGAACACTTAACAACCATGTTGTTGACATCAAGAAGAGTGTTTGTAGTGGGAGGATGGGAAGATCTGACGACAGATTTATCCTCTTTAACAAACTTCTGTTTGACAACGTTCAAATCATTTTCGTCCGGAAAATGTTTTTGGAGAAAATCAAAAAACAAAATGTGAGTCTGGGACTCGATCATAGCTTCGGCCCATTGGACCTTGATACGATCTCGCTCCTTTTGAGAATACTTAGCACGGTAAGCATGCCTCAACTCACGATTTTCTTTTGAAGCAAAATCTTTGTTCAAAGCTTTCCAATCAATAACAGAGAAAAAATCTTTGATGTGGGCAGTGATAACATTACACTGATGGGGAAAATCAGATGTAACTGGAGCAACAAAATCAGAAGCAGAGGGAGAAAGAGATCCGCGATCGTCATCCGTCAGTGGATGATTTTTCGTGGAATAAAAAGCAGATGAAACTTGGGAATCAGTGGAAATTCCTTTGAGTTTCAAACCAGGATTAACAGTGGGATGAAGATGAGGAGAATCGTTAAGGGATTCGTCGACATCTTTATCTCTACGACGGAGTCCTTCCGAGGTCGTTGAACCCGCAAAAGAATTCCTTCGTTCGTTAATCAACAGGGGACGTTCAATTCTGTTTGAATATCCCAAATCAGCAAAATTGATTTTAACAGATCCATCCATGTATTGTTGGATGTAATCAAGATTAGAGGCATCGTTAACTACTCGAGAAGGTTTTGCAACATTCTCCAAAAGCCACTCGTTGGGGAGTTCAATCTCCGACCACCGAATCATTTTTGGGGTTTTAATATGAGCATTCTGAGTAGAGCTCTGAATCAACAGAGTCGATTCGCCCATATTCTTAATCACAGCACGTGGATCAAGATTTGTTTTCATCAACTTGTAATAAACACGATAGATGATAGCAATAGGATGGCTACCAACTTCCATGTTATAACCAGATGTGAGAATATTCAGCGTCAGTGCTTTCAGAATATGAACATCGGTTAAACTCAAAGTCATGTTTGGGAAAACATCAAAGTGGACAGGGCCACCAAACAAAGATGATTGAATCAAACTAATAATGCTTGTTTTAAAATCAAGAAAACGAGCATCACGCAAACAAAGCAAAACAGATGCATTAATACCGAGTCGAGTCAAAGCTTTGACTGCAACTTGGACAGAACCAACATGCAAAAATCTGTATTTCTTTGCAAGAGCATTGTTAACAAAACGCTTGCTGAACAAGGTAATAGTCTGATTATTACCCGAGACCGGGAAGGTCTGTTCAACAGTTTTGACAGAATATTGAATCTTAAAAGAAGATTGAAACCAAGTTGTATTGTAGATATCCCTAGCGTCCAGCTTGGGGATGTTCCACTTACTAAAATCAGCATTATCATCAACCAAAATGTTTTCATAGTTAACCACGTCCGGTGGTAAACTGGAATTGGAGCTAACAGAAGAATTAGATCTGAGCATTATGACATACAGACTAAACTCATAATCACTCACTGGGTGAAGTCTTAAAGGATCTCATCCTAGGTACTCACTCACTGGTAAACTTCCTAAGTGTGTCCTCACTAAGTGTATGACTAGCACACGCAGACCCTTGGCCTAACATACAGGTTGCGCAGACCCTTGGCCTAGCCCTCAGCACCTACTTAATGCCCTAACACGCCTCTCCTGGGCTTCAAACGGGACTTACAGGTTCGCAAACTGAGGTGACGGGGTGTCAACTTGAAACTGTACTGACGGGGTGTTGTGCTACAATCAAAGTGACTAGGATCTCGACACAGAGAAAGGATAACAGGTAATGAACAAAAAGGAGGGGAGAAAGACTATGCACTCAGAGGGGGAGAAAGAGAGAAGATGTATAATCAAGGTAGCAATCAGATCGGAACTCTTATGGCTCTGATACCAAAAGGGGGGAGGGACCAAAAGGGGGGAGGGTGGGTGGAAGCGCAGTATGCATAGAGATGCAGGGGAAGAGGGATAGGTGATAATAGATGCAGAACATAAGCAGTTGAAAATCAAAGCAATAGAACCGACCAAGATACCAAAAGGGGGGAGGGTGGGGTGGAAGCGCAGTATGCATAGAGATGCAGGGGAAGAGGGATAGGTGATAATAGATGCAGAACATAAGCAGTTGAAAATCAAAGCAATAGAACCGACCAAGATGGCGGTATGACAATTGATAATCAAAAATAAACAACTGAAAATTAAAACAGTTGATAAAACAGATAATCGTTATAGATTATACAGATAAAAACCTAAGCTTGAGTAAGGCGTTCTGACTTACTGAAGTAAGGACAAAGAAGGAGAAGAAGAAGAAGAATGGCTGGAGGATAGAGTGTCTCAAGGAACCTCTCAAAAAACCTCTGCCCTACAATGGAGAAGGGGAGCCCGTTATATAGGCTTTAGAAAAGTAAAAACAGTAAATTACAATCATGGACCGCGTCCAGCGGTCAAAAGCAAACAGTAAAAAGTAAACAGTAGATTGGCACGTCTGGCGCCAGTCTGAACAGTGAAAGCATCTATCTGGAACAGTAGATTGTCGGCACTGTGGTGTCGGCGGACAAATCTTGAACAGTGAGTGAACAGTGCATCTGAACAGTAATCGCGTGTCGTCCGGACATGAACAGTAAAAGTGAACAGTTATTTTGCACAGTAACTCCAAGTATGAATCAGTGATCCGTCTGAGATCAAGGAGAACCAAAAATCCGAAACCAGCCGTCCGGGCTAGTTCTGTCGAACTGAACTTTACTGGCCGTCATGAAACCAGTTTTTTGAGAAAACCTGAGAAAACTAGCCTTTTGAAGGGCTAGACCAAGCTGAACTTTGAGGACCGTTAGGGGCCCATATCTTCACATATCTTCAACCCCGAATTATTCTTCATTGTCAAGAGGGCCAATAGAATGAAGGTAGTTTTGAATCCATTGCTTCTTTTTAGAACAATATTTGGGGACAGGAGGAGTAGGAGCAGAATATGGCACAATTGCATCATATCTGCTTGTCATGAGCTCAACTTTTTTAACAATGGGACCAATTTTTGGAGACATTGTCCAAGTTTTGCACATAAACCATCGCCTTTCAATTTTCTCTTGATTTCTGGTATATTTCCATTTGAGAAACCAAGGGATTCTGAATTCTCTGGCAAAATAAAGCATGGGAGAAAAAATAGGGTTGTAATGGGCAATAAAGCCTTTACAGCCAACATGTGAGGAGAAAAGATGAAAAGCATATACAAGAGGACCAGGAAGAACATCAATTGTTAGGCCAAAATAATCCCACCAATGTTTGAACCAAGAGGGAAGCAGGCAATTGAAGTCTTCAACGAAAGTTATAAACCAAAAGTGTTTGGACTCAGAATTCTGGTAAAGCATAAAGCGAAACCAGGCATTGACATAGTCATAGTATGAGAAGCAAACTGGAGAATTAGAAGATGGGAGTAGTTGAGATGGGTGAGAACCCCATTCTTCTACAGAGATGAATTGGATCTGTTAAAATCAACTTGTTTGCTGATTTTAGTACAGTATGATTTCTAAAGTTGTTCCTCCCCTCTTGGTATCAGAGCCATAAGAGTTCCGATCTGATTGCTGCCTTGATTATACATCTTCTCTCTTTCTCCCCCTCTGAGTGCATAGTCTTTCTCCCCTCCTTTTTGTTCATTACCTGTTATCCTTTCTCTGTGTCGAGATCCTAGTCACTTTGATTGTAGCACAACACCCCGTCAGTACAGTTTCAAGTTGACACCCCGTCACCTCAGTTTGCGAACCTGTAAGTCCCGTTTGAAGCCCAGGAGAGGCGTGTTAGGGCATTAAGTAGGTGCTGAGGGCTAGGCCAAGGGTCTGCGCAACCTGTATGTTAGGCCAAGGGTCTGCGTGTGCTAGTCATACACTTAGTGAGGACACACTTAGGAAGTTTACCAGTGAGTGAGTACCTAGGATGAGATCCTTTAAGACTTCACCCAGTGAGTGATTATGAGTTTAGTCTGTATGTCATAATGTTCAGATCTAATTCTTCTGTTAGCTCCAATTCCAGTTTACCACCGGACGTGGTTAACTATGAAAACATTTTGGTTGATGATAATGCTGATTTTAGTAAGTGGAACATCCCCAAGCTGGACGCTAGGGATATCTACAATACAACTTGGTTTCAATCTTCTTTTAAGATTCAATATTCTGTCAAAACTGTTGAACAGACCTTCCCGGTCTCGGGTAATAATCAGACTATTACCTTGTTCAGCAAGCGTTTTGTTAACAATGCTCTTGCAAAGAAATACAGATTTTTGCATGTTGGTTCTGTCCAAGTTGCAGTCAAAGCTTTGACTCGACTCGGTATTAATGCATCTGTTTTGCTTTGTTTGCGTGATGCTCGTTTTCTTGATTTTAAAACAAGCATTATTAGTTTGATTCAATCATCTTTGTTTGGTGGCCCTGTCCACTTTGATGTTTTCCCAAACATGACTTTGAGTTTAACTGATGTTCATATTCTGAAAGCACTGACGCTGAATATTCTCACATCTGGTTATAACATGGAAGTTGGTAGCCATCCTATTGCTATCATCTATCGTGTTTATTACAAGTTGATGAAAACAAATCTTGATCCACGTGCTGTGATTAAGAATACGGGCGAATCGACTCTGTTGATTCAGAGCTCTACTCAGAATGCTCATATTAAAACCCCAAAAATGATTCGGTGGTCGGAGATTGAACTCCCCAACGAGTGGCTTTTGGAGAATGTTGCAAAACCTTCTCGAGTAGTTAACGATGCCTCTAATCTTGATTACATCCAACAATACATGGATGGATCTGTTAAAATCAATTTTGCTGATTTGGGATATTCAAACAGAATTGAACGTCCCCTGTTGATTAACGAACGAAGGAATTCTTTTGCGGGTTCAACGACCTCGGAAGGACTCCGTCGTAGAGATAAAGATGTCGACGAATCCCTTAACGATTCTCCTCATCTTCATCCCACTGTTAATCCTGGTTTGAAACTCAAAGGAATTTCCACTGATTCCCAAGTTTCATCTGCTTTTTATTCCACGAAAAATCATCCACTGACGGATGACGATCGCGGATCTCTTTCTCCCTCTGCTTCTGATTTTGTTGCTCCAGTTACATCTGATTTTCCCCATCAGTGTAATGTTATCACTGCCCACATCAAAGATTTTTTCTCTGTTATTGATTGGAAAGCTTTGAACAAAGATTTTGCTTCAAAAGAAAATCGTGAGTTGAGGCATGCTTACCGTGCTAAGTATTCTCAAAAGGAGCGAGATCGTATCAAGGTCCAATGGGCCGAAGCTATGATCGAGTCCCAGACTCACATTTTGTTTTTTGATTTTCTCCAAAAACATTTTCCGGACGAAAATGATTTGAACGTTGTCAAACAGAAGTTTGTTAAAGAGGATAAATCTGTCGTCAGATCTTCCCATCCTCCCACTACAAACACTCTTCTTGATGTCAACAACATGGTTGTTAAGTGTTCCCCTTCCAAAACTCATGATAAGGACCCTATCACGGACGATAGGAGAATCATCGAGAATTTTGAAAATCCTCCAATTTCTCTCCCAGATTTGTCAAAAATCTCTTATCAAAAGACTTCTCAAGAAAACATTGAGAAAATTGACAAATTCCTTTCTGAATTTCCTAATGGTAATGCTAGCTCTCCGGAACAAAAGCTTGCCACCAAAAAGGTTTCTTTTCCCGATTTTGAAAAACCCCCTCAAGAACCAACTAATTCTAACATCAGAATTCTTGAACAAAACTTTTGTAAGATTGAAATGAAATCTAACCTCCAAAAGATCTGGAATAGATCTGTCAATCCTACGAAAGATTTTGAGCTTGCTCTTCTTAATAAAATCAACTTCAATTGTATTAGTACTTGTTCTGTTCTGACCAATCAAGAGGAACAAAGCAATACTAAAACATCTCCTGAAAAAACTTTGGAAGGATCTTCAAAACAAAAATCCAAAGCAGTTACAGTCTCAGACTTGAAATACGAGATTCGTAATATCAGGAATGAAATGGTTGATTTAAAAAAGAATAAGCAACTCCCCATCTCTGTTTTTGAAAAACCTCATTTTGTCAATTTAATCAACAAAGTGATTCCTCCCAAATGGCATTCTAACGTGCATATCATTGTTTCTCCTGATTTTACTCTTGATGTTATTGCTTTGATTGATTCTGGTGCTGATTTGAATTGCATCCAAGAAGGATTAATTCCTAGCAAATATTTTGAAAAATCCACTGAACGGTTGCATTCAGCCAGTGGAGAAAAGTTGAATATCAAGTATGAATTAAACAATGTTCATGTTTGTCAGAACAATGTTTGCTTTCATATCCCTGCTGTTTTAGTTAAAAACATGACTGACAAAGTCATTCTTGGTTTGCCCTTCATTACCATGCTTTACCCCATAACAATTGATGACACAGGTGTCTCAACTGTTAAGATGGGATTTGAAGTCAAATTTCCTTTTGCTACTAAATCTGAAATTGATAATAGTTGTTTAAATTTGGTCTCTACTAAGCATAAACAACTCAATTTCCTCAAGCAAGAATTAAGGTATAAAAAGATTGCTGAACAACTCTCGGACGAGCTTTTGCAATCAAAGATTTCTGTTTTTAATACCTTGATTGTTGATTCTGTTTGTTCTGATTTTCCTAATGCTTTTTGGCATAGGAAAAAGCATATTGTCTCCTTACCTTATGTTAAAGATTTCTCTGAAAACAAAATTCCAACTAAGGCTAGGCCTATTCAAATGAATGCCGAAACTTTAGAATTTTGTCAAAAAGAAATTGCTGATTTGCTTACTAAGGGTATTATTCGCAAGAGTAAGTCCCCTTGGTCCTGTGCTGCTTTTTATGTCATGAAAAATGCTGAGTTAGAACGAGGTGCCCCACGGTTAGTCATTAACTACAAGCCCCTCAATGATGTTTTAGAGTGGATTAGGTATCCTATCCCCAATAGGAAGGATCTGGTCAGCCGTCTGAACGACGCTGTTGTCTTCTCTAAATTTGATTTAAAGTCAGGATTTTGGCAAGTTCAGATTAAGGATAGTGATAGGTACAAGACGGCCTTTACTACCCCTTTTGGTCATTATGAGTGGAATGTCATGCCTTTTGGTTTGAAAAATGCCCCGAGTGAGTTCCAGAATATCATGAACGATATTTTCAACCCATTCAGCCATTTCACCATTGTTTATATTGATGATGTCCTTGTTTTCTCAAAGTCCATCGATGAACACTGGAAACATTTGAAATCGTTTCTAGAAACCATTCGATACAACGGGCTTGTTGTTTCTGCCAAAAAGATCAAACTCTTCCAAGATAAAATCAGATTTCTTGGGTTTGATATTTCTAAAGGTCAGATTCGTCCTATTGACAGGGCGATTCAATTTGCGGATAAATTCCCTGATGTCATCACTGAGAAATCACAGCTTCAAAGATTTCTTGGTTCTCTGAATTATATTGCTGATTTCTACAAGGATTTGCGAAAACATTGTAAACCTTTATTTGAAAGGTTGCAAGGCAATCCTCCCCCTTGGTCTGATATCCATACTTCCCTTGTCAAAGAAATCAAACTCCATGTTAAGACCCTCCCATGTCTTGGCATCCCTTCTGATAATTCTTTCAAGATTGTGGATACTGACGCCTCTGATATTGGTTTTGGAGGTATCCTGAAACAAGTTGTTCCATCAGAATCTAACCCAGAATCTTCTGAACAAATTGTTCGATTCCATTCTGGATCTTGGAATTCTGCGCAGATTAATTACAGTACTATTAAGAAAGAAATACTTTCTGTTGTTTTGTGCATTACTAAATTTCAGTCTGATTTACTCAATCAAAAATTCTTGTTACGGATTGATTGTAAATCTGCCAAATATATTTTGAAAAAGGATGTTGAAAATATTGCATCAAAACAGATTTTTGCCAGATGGCAAGCTATTTTGAGTGTTTTTGATTTTGATATTGAATACATCAAAGGCTCCAACAATTCAATACCTGATTTTCTTACCCGTGAATTCTTGCAGTGCCACAATGGCCAGCAACAAGGGAAAGGAAAAGGTTAACCCTGTTTTGAAGCCTTGCCCCTCCATCCCACTTGACATGATTCCCCTTGATTTTCTTGGAGAACCTGTAACCCATACTTCGACAGTTTTTGGGAAATCCCCACTTATTGTCCAGTCAGATTCTTCTGCTTTTCATGGTTATATTCCCCTTTCCTCAGATTCCCAGACGGAATCCAGCTCCCATCCTGGTTCTCAGACGGAACCAAATTCTAACCCAATTGTTTTGTCATTCCCTTGGGTTACCCTACCATTTTCTCAATATTTGTTCTCTTCCCAAGATCTCTCCAGGACTCCTGGACAGTTAGCCTTCAATTATTTCCCTGCTCATTTCCATTGGATTCCTGAGCATCCTTTGAAGGATTTATCATTTTTTACTGATATTCTAATCAAAACCAAATCCATCAAATTTAGGAATATTCCCAAAAAAGATAACCCATTAACGGCTATCGGGACTGTTGCCTATATTGTCAAATTCATCTCTGTAGAAGAATGGGGTTCTCACCCATCTCAACTACTCCCATCTTCTAATTCTCCAGTTTGCTTCTCATACTATGACTATGTCAATGCCTGGTTTCGCTTTATGCTTTACCAGAATTCTGAGTCCAAACACTTTTGGTTTATAACTTTCGTTGAAGACTTCAATTGCCTGCTTCCCTCTTGGTTCAAACATTGGTGGGATTATTTTGGCCTAACAATTGATGTTCTTCCTGGTCCTCTTGTATATGCTTTTCATCTTTTCTCCTCACATGTTGGCTGTAAAGGCTTTATTGCCCATTACAACCCTATTTTTTCTCCCATGCTTTATTTTGCCAGAGAATTCAGAATCCCTTGGTTTCTCAAATGGAAATATACCAGAAATCAAGAGAAAATTGAAAGGCGATGGTTTATGTGCAAAACTTGGACAATGTCTCCAAAAATTGGTCCCATTGTTAAAAAAGTTGAGCTCATGACAAGCAGATATGATGCAATTGTGCCATATTCTGCTCCTACTCCTCCTGTCCCCAAATATTGTTCTAAAAAGAAGCAATGGATTCAAAACTACCTTGATTCTATTGGCCCTCTTGACAATGAAGAATAATTCGGGGTTGAAGATATGTGAAGATATGGGCCCCTAACGGTCCTCAAAGTTCAGCTTGGTCTAGCCCTTCAAAAGGCTAGTTTTCTCAGGTTTTCTCAAAAACCTGGTTTCATGACGGCCAGTAAAGTTCAGTTCGACAGAACTAGCCCGGACGGCTGGTTTCGGATTTTTGGTTCTCCTTGATCTCAGACGGATCACTGATTCATACTTGGAGTTACTGTGCAAAATCACTGTTCACTTTTACTGTTCATGTCCGGACGACACGCGCAGGATTACTGTTCAGATGCACTGTTCACTCACTGTTCAAGATTTGTCCGCCGACACTACAGTGCCGACAATCTACTGTTCCAGATAGATGCTTTCACTGTTCAGACTGGCGCCAGACGTGCCAATCTACTGTTTACTTTTTACTGTTTGCTTTTGACCGCTGGACGCGGTCCATGATTGTAATTTACTGTTTTTACTTTTCTAAAGCCTATATAACGGGCTCCCCTTCTCCATTGTAAGGCAGAGGTTTTTTGAGAGGTTCCTTGAGACACTCTATCCTCCAGCCATTCTTCTTCTTCTTCTCCTTCTTTGTCCTTACTTCAGTAAGTCAGAACGCCTTACTCAAGCTTAGGTTTTTATCTGTATAATCTATAACGATTATCTGTTTTATCAACTGTTTTAATTTTCAGTTGTTTATTTTTGATTATCAATTGTCATACCGCCATCTTGGTCGGTTCTATTGCTTTGATTTTCAACTGCTTATGTTCTGCATCTATTATCACCTATCCCTCTTCCCCTGCATCTCTATGCATACTGCGCTTCCACCCCCCTCCCCCCCTTTGGTATCAGAGCCATAAGAGTTCCGATCTGATTGCTGCCTTGATTATACATCTTCTCTCTTTCTCCCCCTCTGAGTGCATAGTCTTTCTCCCCTCCTTTTTGTTCATTACCTGTTATCCTTTCTCTGTGTCGAGATCCTAGTCACTTTGATTGTAGCACAACACCCCGTCAGTACAGTTTCAAGTTGACACCCCGTCACCTCAGTTTGCGAACCTGTAAGTCCCGTTTGAAGCCCAGGAGAGGCGTGTTAGGGCATTAAGTAGGTGCTGAGGGCTAGGCCAAGGGTCTGCGCAACCTGTATGTTAGGCCAAGGGTCTGCGTGTGCTAGTCATACACTTAGTGAGGACACACTTAGGAAGTTTACCAGTGAGTGAGTACCTAGGATGAGATCCTTTAAGACTTCACCCAGTGAGTGATTATGAGTTTAGTCTGTATGTCATAATGTTCAGATCTAATTCTTCTGTTAGCTCCAATTCCAGTTTACCACCGGACGTGGTTAACTATGAAAACATTTTGGTTGATGATAATGCTGATTTTAGTAAGTGGAACATCCCCAAGCTGGACGCTAGGGATATCTACAATACAACTTGGTTTCAATCTTCTTTTAAGATTCAATATTCTGTCAAAACTGTTGAACAGACCTTCCCGGTCTCGGGTAATAATCAGACTATTACCTTGTTCAGCAAGCGTTTTGTTAACAATGCTCTTGCAAAGAAATACAGATTTTTGCATGTTGGTTCTGTCCAAGTTGCAGTCAAAGCTTTGACTCGACTCGGTATTAATGCATCTGTTTTGCTTTGTTTGCGTGATGCTCGTTTTCTTGATTTTAAAACAAGCATTATTAGTTTGATTCAATCATCTTTGTTTGGTGGCCCTGTCCACTTTGATGTTTTCCCAAACATGACTTTGAGTTTAACCGATGTTCATATTCTGAAAGCACTGACGCTGAATATTCTCACATCTGGTTATAACATGGAAGTTGGTAGCCATCCTATTGCTATCATCTATCGTGTTTATTACAAGTTGATGAAAACAAATCTTGATCCACGTGCTGTGATTAAGAATACGGGCGAATCGACTCTGTTGATTCAGAGCTCTACTCAGAATGCTCATATTAAAACCCCAAAAATGATTCGGTGGTCGGAGATTGAACTCCCCAACGAGTGGCTTTTGGAGAATGTTGCAAAACCTTCTCGAGTAGTTAACGATGCCTCTAATCTTGATTACATCCAACAATACATGGATGGATCTGTTAAAATCAATTTTGCTGATTTGGGATATTCAAACAGAATTGAACGTCCCCTGTTGATTAACGAACGAAGGAATTCTTTTGCGGGTTCAACGACCTCGGAAGGACTCCGTCGTAGAGATAAAGATGTCGACGAATCCCTTAACGATTCTCCTCATCTTCATCCCACTGTTAATCCTGGTTTGAAACTCAAAGGAATTTCCACTGATTCCCAAGTTTCATCTGCTTTTTATTCCACGAAAAATCATCCACTGACGGATGACGATCGCGGATCTCTTTCTCCCTCTGCTTCTGATTTTGTTGCTCCAGTTACATCTGATTTTCCCCATCAGTGTAATGTTATCACTGCCCACATCAAAGATTTTTTCTCTGTTATTGATTGGAAAGCTTTGAACAAAGATTTTGCTTCAAAAGAAAATCGTGAGTTGAGGCATGCTTACCGTGCTAAGTATTCTCAAAAGGAGCGAGATCGTATCAAGGTCCAATGGGCCGAAGCTATGATCGAGTCCCAGACTCACATTTTGTTTTTTGATTTTCTCCAAAAACATTTTCCGGACGAAAATGATTTGAACGTTGTCAAACAGAAGTTTGTTAAAGAGGATAAATCTGTCGTCAGATCTTCCCATCCTCCCACTACAAACACTCTTCTTGATGTCAACAACATGGTTGTTAAGTGTTCCCCTTTCAAAACTCATGATAAGGACTCTATCACGAACGATAGAAGAATCATTGAGCAAAACAATTTTATTTCCCAATCTATTCATATCATAGGTCAACAGTTGGATCGGATTGAAGAAAAATTTCCTTCTTCTTCTTCCTCTGATTTAAAGTTTTCCTCTGTTCCCCCAAAGATTGAAAAACCACTGATTTCTCTCCCTGATTTAAAGAAATCTCCTGGTTTAAAAACCACTTCTCAGAAGAACACTGAGAAAGTGAACAAATTGCTTGCAGAACTGACCGAGTTAAAGACGACTCGTGCCAGTACCTCTGGTCAGAATTTTGCCATGGAAAAAGCTTTTTCATCTGATTCTGAATCCTCTGCTGATTCCACTGATTCTGACATCAAAGTTCTTGAACAAAACTTTGGAAAGATTGAAATGGAGCCAAAACTCCAAAGGATCTTTGACGGATCTAGAACTTTCAATCAGACAAAGAATTTTTATCCAAAACCTACCCCTCCTGATTTACAATTTGAGGAAAGGTTTTTGCATACTCAGTTTCTGTTTCTGCTGATAAGTTGTATGAATGGAACATTGATGGCTTGTCTGAGCAAGAACTGCTCAACAAGATGAATCATATGGCCATGGTTGCTAATGCCTACATCTCAAACCACAGTAAAAGTCAAACTGATATTGTGGATTTACTTGCTACTGGTTTTTCTGGTACACTTCGAAATTGGTGGGATAATTATCTCACTGAGGACAGAAGAAACCAAATCAGGAAAGCAGTAAAATGTGATGAAGAAGGTATACCCATTTTCAATGAGGACGTTGGCATGGGTGAACCTGATGGTGTTAACACCTTGATTTATACAATTATCAAGAATTTTGTTGGAACTCCCTCCAACATTACTTCTCGTATTTCTGACTATTTGAACAATCTTCGATGCCCTACTATGTCTGACTATAGATGGTATCAAGATGTTTTTCTGTCCCGTGTTATGATGAGGCCTGATAGCCAAAAGCCTTATTGGAAAGAAAAGTTTATTGATGGATTGCCCTCATTATTTGCTCACAAGGTTAAAGATGAATTGATCAGTACTGATACTGGTCTCATCGATTTTGAAAGATTAACCTATGGAGATTTATTCTCCACAGTGAAAAAACTTGGTATTAAGATGTGCATCGATCAAAAAATGATCCGACAGCAGCTTAAGAACGCCAAGAAAGCTAAGTATGAAATGGGAAATTTCTGCGAACAATTCGGTTTGCCTCCTATTGCTCCTTCAAAGAAGCATAAGAAGAAAACCAGAAAAGATTTTGCGAAATCTTCCCCTCCATATTACAACAGAGCTAAGACAAGAAAATTTAATAAACCTAAATTTTCTAAACCTCCCAAACGGAGTAAAGGCTCTAAATTTGAAAAATATTTTTCAAAAGATAAGTGTTTCAATTGTGGAGAAACAGGACACTATGCTGACAAGTGCCCTAAACCTCCCAAAAAGATTAAACAAGAGATTAATGCTTTAAACATCAAGGACGATGAAAAGCAAAAGATTTTCAGGATTTTCCAAAACAATGGATTTTCTGATTATTCTTCTAATGATGATCTTCCATCCTCTTCGGATTCTGATTATCATTCTGATTCTTCTGTTTATGAAAATTGTTACAAATTTGAGAACTGTGCCGGTTCTTGCTGCAACACAAAAACTTGTTCAATGATGTCCAAATCAGAAGAACAAGAAGATTTGCTTTTAACTTTGATTTCAAAAGTTGATAATCCTGAGTTAAAAGAAGAGTATCTTAAAAAGCTTAAGAAACTCATGTTAAAAGATTTTGAAAAACCAGCTACTTCCAAGATCTCTCTTGAAGACACTTTGAAACGTTTTTCAAACCCGAAAAACAAAGTGCTTACTGTCTCAGAATTGCAGCATGAGATCAGTAACATCAAGAAAGATATTGTGAAATTGCAGACTGACCTGCAAGCTGTGAAAACTGAGAACAAAGATTTACAACAACAGCTTCTGCTGTTAAATCTTAACAAATGTTTTCCAGAAAGTGCTTCCAGTAACGAAGACACTAAAATTTCTGAGCATGATGATGAGGCTGAATCCACCCATAAACCTCTCTCTGATGAGGTTAAGGTTGTCAGTATGATTTCTAAAGTTGTTCCTCCCAAATGGTATTCAAAAATTCATATCCGTATTTCTGATGAATATGTTTTTGATGCTATTGCTTTGATTGATTCTGGTTCTGACTTGAATTGCATTCAAGAAGATTTTGTTCCCAAAAAATATTTTGAACCTTCCACTCAAAGATTAAATTCTGCTAGTGGAAACAAGTTGCATATCAAGTATGAGCTCGGTAACATTCATGTTTGTCAAAAGAATGTTCGCTTTCATACTTCTGCTGTTCTTGTTAAAAACATGAAAGAAAAAGTAATTCTTGGCATGCCTTTTCTTTCTTTGCTTTATCCATTTTCTGTTGATGAGATTGGTGTTTCTGCTGTCAAATTTGGTACTAAAATTCAGTTTGAGTTCGTTTCCAAATTTGAGATTGATATTAATAGGTTGATTAATAGGTTTGCAGGACTAGAGTCTGATGAGTACCCTACTCCCATTAGGACTTTATCTTGTTTAAACACTCCCCCTGACGGTCGTGTTTTACCTACTGTTCATACCTGCACCCATTACATGGCGCATATTATTATAACTGTTTTACTTTGCATCAAAATAATTTTAAAATTATTTTGTGATATTTTAAAGATTTTTACATCTTTATTTCTGATTTCTTTCCTTTTGAAATTTTGCAGTGCCACCATGGCAGGCAAAAAAGAAAAAGAGAAAGTTACTTCCAAGGCTCTGACCATCAAGTCAGAGTCTTCCATTGTTCCAACTGCTTCCCCATTGCCGTTTTCATCTGTTGCCCTAACCAACAGATTCACCCCCTTTTGTCCTGGTTCCCAGGTTTCATATTCCAGCACTCTTGCTGCCCCATTTGATCCCTTTGCGGATCCTTCCCAAAAACCTTCCGTCAAGTACGACCGGACGTCGTCAAAATATATGACCCTCCCCTACTCCCAAAATTTATTTTTTGTTGAGTTAAATCGGGTTTCCCCTTCCCTTACCCCCGGAGATATTGCCGTCTCCTATTTTCTTCCAAACTTTCATTGGATTCCTGAACATCCTTCGAAAAATTTGGCTTATTATTCTGCTATCCTGAAACAAACAGGTTCTGTTTTCTTCAAGGTCATCCCTGATAAGATTAACCTCCAGAAAACAATTTACCACAGTGTTTATTTCAAGAGAATTATTTCAGAAAAAGAATGGGGTAATCACCCTTCTGATTCCAGGTCCCTGAACGGGTTTAACATCCCCTGTAATTATTATGATTACGTGGATGCCTTTTTCAAATTCCTACTTCATCAAACCTCGAAATTTGAACATTCTTGGTTTGTCAGTTTTGATAAAGAATTTTCTGGTATTCTCCCTCTCTGGTTCTCCAGGTGGTGGAACCAATTTGGTTGTCTCCCTGATATTCTCCCCCTCCAACTTGTTGATGCCTTTCAAATTTTCAAAGGCCATTACAAGGTTGATTCCTATGGAGCAAAGTTTCCAACTGTGCTTCATTTTGTTAAAAAATTCAAGATTCCTTGGATTCTGAGATGGCAATACCACCTCTCGGAAGACAAAATCCAAAGGCATTGGTATATCAAATGGTGGGATAAATACTCACAAAATGATTCCATTGTCCTTGAGGTTAAAAACATGGCTCGCGCTCCTAAGGCCCTTCCTGCCCCAAAGGCGTCTGCCCTGTCTAATTTGTTGATTCCTCCCAGTGCTTTCTCATCTCCAAAACGAGAAAAAGAAAGTTCCCCTGCTTCCCCCCATTCGGCTTCTTCAAGCTCTTCAAAGAAGAATTCTTCCAAGAAGAAAGAAATGATTGAAGCCTTGCTTGCTGCCCTGGATACTTTAGAAGATGATGAAGACGAGACGTCCAAACCATCTGCTGAAAAGCCCATCCAGGTTCCGCCATATTTTGAAGACTCACAAGACTACTACCCCTACCCAGGGGCTGAAGACATGTGAAGATTTGGGCCCCTAACGGTCCTCAAGGTTCAGCTTGGTCTAGCCCTTCAAAAGGCTAGTTTTCTCAGGATTCCTCCTGAAGACTGGTTTCATTACGGCCAGTTTAGTTCAGTTCGACAGAACTAGCCCGGACGGCTGGTTTCGGATTATTTGGTTCTCCCTGATCTCAGACGGATCACTGTTCATTTATACTTGGAGTTACTGTGCAAAATCACTGTTCACTTTTACTGTTCATGTCCGGACGACACGCGCAGGATTACTGTTCAGATGCACTGATCACTCACTGTTCAAGATTTGTCCGCCGACACTACAGTGCCGACAATCTACTGTTCCAGATTGATGCTTTCACTGTTCAGACTGGCGCCAGACGTGCCAATCTTCTGTTTACTTTTTACTGTTTGCTTTTGACCGCTGGACGCGGTCCATGATTGTAATTTACTGTTTTTACTTTTCTAAAGCCTATATAACGGGCTCCCCTTCTCCATTGTAAGGCAGAGGTTTTTTGAGAGGTTCCTTGAGACACTCTATCCTCCAGCCATTCTTCTTCTTCTTCTCCTTCTTTGTCCTCACTTCAGTAAGTCAGAACGCCTTACTCAAGCTTAGGTTTTTATCTGTATAATCTATAACGATTATCTGTTTTATCAACTGTTTTAATTTTCAGTTATTCTGTCAAAACTGTTGAACAGACCTTCCCGGTCTCGGGTAATAATCAGACTATTACCTTGTTCAGCAAGCGTTTTGTTAACAATGCTCTTGCAAAGAAATACAGATTTTTGCATGTTGGTTCTGTCCAAGTTGCAGTCAAAGCTTTGACTCGACTCGGTATTAATGCATCTGTTTTGCTTTGTTTGCGTGATGCTCGTTTTCTTGATTTTAAAACAAGCATTATTAGTTTGATTCAATCATCTTTGTTTGGTGGCCCTGTCCACTTTGATGTTTTCCCAAACATGACTTTGAGTTTAACCGATGTTCATATTCTGAAAGCACTGACGCTGAATATTCTCACATCTGGTTATAACATGGAAGTTGGTAGCCATCCTATTGCTATCATCTATCGTGTTTATTACAAGTTGATGAAAACAAATCTTGATCCACGTGCTGTGATTATGAATACGGGCGAATCGACTCTGTTGATTCAGAGCTCTACTCAGAATGCTCATATTAAAACCCCAAAAATGATTCGGTGGTCGGAGATTGAACTCCCCAACGAGTGGCTTTTGGAGAATGTTGCAAAACCTTCTCGAGTAGTTAACGATGCCTCTAATCTTGATTACATCCAACAATACATGGATGGATCTGTTAAAATCAATTTTGCTGATTTGGGATATTCAAACAGAATTGAACGTCCCCTGTTGATTAACGAACGAAGGAATTCTTTTGCGGGTTCAACGACCTCGGAAGGACTCCGTCGTAGAGATAAAGATGTCGACGAATCCCTTAACGATTCTCCTCATCTTCATCCCACTGTTAATCCTGGTTTGAAACTCAAAGGAATTTCCACTGATTCCCAAGTTTCATCTGCTTTTTATTCCACGAAAAATCATCCACTGACGGATGACGATCGCGGATCTCTTTCTCCCTCTGCTTCTGATTTTGTTGCTCCAGTTACATCTGATTTTCCCCATCAGTGTAATGTTATCACTGCCCACATCAAAGATTTTTTCTCTGTTATTGATTGGAAAGCTTTGAACAAAGATTTTGCTTCAAAAGAAAATCGTGAGTTGAGGCATGCTTACCGTGCTAAGTATTCTCAAAAGGAGCGAGATCGTATCAAGGTCCAATGGGCCGAAGCTATGATCGAGTCCCAGACTCACATTTTGTTTTTTGATTTTCTCCAAAAACATTTTCCGGACGAAAATGATTTGAACGTTGTCAAACAGAAGTTTGTTAAAGAGGATAAATCTGTCGTCAGATCTTCCCATCCTCCCACTACAAACACTCTTCTTGATGTCAACAACATGGTTGTTAAGTGTTCCCCTTTCAAAACTCATGATAAGGACTCTATCACGAACGATAGAAGAATCATTGAGCAAAACAATTTTATTTCCCAATCTATTCATATCATAGGTCAACAGTTGGATCGGATTGAAGAAAAATTTCCTTCTTCTTCTTCCTCTGATTTAAAGTTTTCCTCTGTTCCCCCAAAGATTGAAAAACCACTGATTTCTCTCCCTGATTTAAAGAAATCTCCTGGTTTAAAAACCACTTCTCAGAAGAACACTGAGAAAGTGAACAAATTGCTTGCAGAACTGACCGAGTTAAAGACGACTCGTGCCAGTACCTCTGGTCAGAATTTTGCCATGGAAAAAGCTTTTTCATCTGATTCTGAATCCTCTGCTGATTCCACTGATTCTGACATCAAAGTTCTTGAACAAAACTTTGGAAAGATTGAAATGGAGCCAAAACTCCAAAGGATCTTTGACGGATCTAGAACTTTCAATCAGACAAAGAATTTTTATCCAAAACCTACCCCTCCTGATTTACAATTTGAGGAAAGGTTTTTGCATACTCAGTTTTCTGTTTCTGCTGATAAGTTGTATGAATGGAACATTGATGGCTTGTCTGAGCAAGAACTGCTCAACAAGATGAATCATATGGCCATGGTTGCTAATGCCTACATCTCAAACCACAGTAAAAGTCAAACTGATATTGTGGATTTACTTGCTACTGGTTTTTCTGGTACACTTCGAAATTGGTGGGATAATTATCTCACTGAGGACAGAAGAAACCAAATCAGGAAAGCAGTAAAATGTGATGAAGAAGGTATACCCATTTTCAATGAGGACGTTGGCATGGGTGAACCTGATGGTGTTAACACCTTGATTTATACAATTATCAAGAATTTTGTTGGAACTCCCTCCAACATTACTTCTCGTATTTCTGACTATTTGAACAATCTTCGATGCCCTACTATGTCTGACTATAGATGGTATCAAGATGTTTTTCTGTCCCGTGTTATGATGAGGCCTGATAGCCAAAAGCCTTATTGGAAAGAAAAGTTTATTGATGGATTGCCCTCATTATTTGCTCACAAGGTTAAAGATGAATTGATCAGTACTGATACTGGTCTCATCGATTTTGAAAGATTAACCTATGGAGATTTATTCTCCACAGTGAAAAAACTTGGTATTAAGATGTGCATCGATCAAAAAATGATCCGACAGCAGCTTAAGAACGCCAAGAAAGCTAAGTATGAAATGGGAAATTTCTGCGAACAATTCGGTTTGCCTCCTATTGCTCCTTCAAAGAAGCATAAGAAGAAAACCAGAAAAGATTTTGCGAAATCTTCCCCTCCATATTACAACAGAGCTAAGACAAGAAAATTTAATAAACCTAAATTTTCTAAACCTCCCAAACGGAGTAAAGGCTCTAAATTTAAAAAATATTTTTCAAAAGATAAGTGTTTCAATTGTGGAGAAACAGGACACTATGCTGACAAGTGCCCTAAACCTCCCAAAAAGATTAAACAAGAGATTAATGCTTTAAACATCAAGGACGATGAAAAGCAAAAGATTTTCAGGATTTTCCAAAACAATGGATTTTCTGATTATTCTTCTAATGATGATCTTCCATCCTCTTCGGATTCTGATTATCATTCTGATTCTTCTGTTTATGAAAATTGTTACAAATTTGAGAACTGTGCCGGTTCTTGCTGCAACACAAAAACTTGTTCAATGATGTCCAAATCAGAAGAACAAGAAGATTTGCTTTTAACTTTGATTTCAAAAGTTGATAATCCTGAGTTAAAAGAAGAGTATCTTAAAAAGCTTAAGAAACTCATGTTAAAAGATTTTGAAAAACCAGCTACTTCCAAGATTTCTCTTGAAGACACTTTGAAACGTTTTTCAAACCCGAAAAACAAAGTGCTTACTGTCTCAGAATTGCAGCATGAGATCAGTAACATCAAGAAAGATATTGTGAAATTGCAGACTGACCTGCAAGCTGTGAAAACTGAGAACAAAGATTTACAACAACAGCTTCTGCTGTTAAATCTTAACAAATGTTTTCCAGAAAGTGCTTCCAGTAACGAAGACACTAAAATTTCTGAGCATGATGATGAGGCTGAATCCACCCATAAACCTCTCTCTGATGAGGTTAAGGTTGTCAGTATGATTTCTAAAGTTGTTCCTCCCAAATGGTATTCAAAAATTCATATCCGTATTTCTGATGAATATGTTTTTGATGCTATTGCTTTGATTGATTCTGGTTCTGACTTGAATTGCATTCAAGAAGATTTTGTTCCCAAAAAATATTTTGAACCTTCCACTCAAAGATTAAATTCTGCTAGTGGAAACAAGTTGCATATCAAGTATGAGCTCGGTAACATTCATGTTTGTCAAAAGAATGTTCGCTTTCATACTTCTGCTGTTCTTGTTAAAAACATGAAAGAAAAAGTAATTCTTGGCATGCCTTTTCTTTCTTTGCTTTATCCATTTTCTGTTGATGAGATTGGTGTTTCTGCTGTCAAATTTGGTACTAAAATTCAGTTTGAGTTCGTTTCCAAATTTGAGATTGATATTAATAGGTTGATTAATAGGTTTGCAGGACTAGAGTCTGATGAGTACCCTACTCCCATTAGGACTTTATCTTGTTTAAACACTCCCCCTGACGGTCGTGTTTTACCTACTGTTCATACCTGCACCCATTACATGGCGCATATTATTATAACTGTTTTACTTTGCATCAAAATAATTTTAAAATTATTTTGTGATATTTTAAAGATTTTTACATCTTTATTTCTGATTTCTTTCCTTTTGAAATTTTGCAGTGCCACCATGGCAGGCAAAAAAGAAAAAGAGAAAGTTACTTCCAAGGCTCTGACCATCAAGTCAGAGTCTTCCATTGTTCCAACTGCTTCCCCATTGCCGTTTTCATCTGTTGCCCTAACCAACAGATTCACCCCCTTTTGTCCTGGTTCCCAGGTTTCATATTCCAGCACTCTTGCTGCCCCATTTGATCCCTTTGCGGATCCTTCCCAAAAACCTTCCGTCAAGTACGACCGGACGTCGTCAAAATATATGACCCTCCCCTACTCCCAAAATTTATTTTTTGTTGAGTTAAATCGGGTTTCCCCTTCCCTTACCCCCGGAGATATTGCCGTCTCCTATTTTCCTCCAAACTTTCATTGGATTCCTGAACATCCTTCGAAAAATTTGGCTTATTATTCTGCTATCCTGAAACAAACAGGTTCTGTTTTCTTCAAGGTCATCCCTGATAAGATTAACCTCCAGAAAACAATTTACCACAGTGTTTATTTCAAGAGAATTATTTCAGAAAAAGAATGGGGTAATCACCCTTCTGATTCCAGGTCCCTGAACGGGTTTAACATCCCCTGTAATTATTATGATTACGTGGATGCCTTTTTCAAATTCCTACTTCATCAAACCTCGAAATTTGAACATTCTTGGTTTGTCAGTTTTGATAAAGAATTTTCTGGTATTCTCCCTCTCTGGTTCTCCAGGTGGTGGAACCAATTTGGTTGTCTCCCTGATATTCTCCCCCTCCAACTTGTTGATGCCTTTCAAATTTTCAAAGGCCATTACAAGGTTGATTCCTATGGAGCAAAGTTTCCAACTGTGCTTCATTTTGTTAAAAAATTCAAGATTCCTTGGATTCTGAGATGGCAATACCACCTCTCGGAAGACAAAATCCAAAGGCATTGGTATATCAAATGGTGGGATAAATACTCACAAAATGATTCCATTGTCCTTGAGGTTAAAAACATGGCTCGCGCTCCTAAGGCCCTTCCTGCCCCAAAGGCGTCTGCCCTGTCTAATTTGTTGATTCCTCCCAGTGCTTTCTCATCTCCAAAACGAGAAAAAGAAAGTTCCCCTGCTTCCCCCCATTCGGCTTCTTCAAGCTCTTCAAAGAAGAATTCTTCCAAGAAGAAAGAAATGATTGAAGCCTTGCTTGCTGCCCTGGATACTTTAGAAGATGATGAAGACGAGACGTCCAAACCATCTGCTGAAAAGCCCATCCAGGTTCCGCCATATTTTGAAGACTCACAAGACTACTACCCCTACCCAGGGGCTGAAGACATGTGAAGATTTGGGCCCCTAACGGTCCTCAAGGTTCAGCTTGGTCTAGCCCTTCAAAAGGCTAGTTTTCTCAGGATTCCTCCTGAAGACTGGTTTCATTACGGCCAGTTTAGTTCAGTTCGACAGAACTAGCCCGGACGGCTGGTTTCGGATTATTTGGTTCTCCCTGATCTCAGACGGATCACTGTTCATTTATACTTGGAGTTACTGTGCAAAATCACTGTTCACTTTTACTGTTCATGTCCGGACGACACGCGCAGGATTACTGTTCAGATGCACTGATCACTCACTGTTCAAGATTTGTCCGCCGACACTACAGTGCCGACAATCTACTGTTCCAGATTGATGCTTTCACTGTTCAGACTGGCGCCAGACGTGCCAATCTTCTGTTTACTTTTTACTGTTTGCTTTTGACCGCTGGACGCGGTCCATGATTGTAATTTACTGTTTTTACTTTTCTAAAGCCTATATAACGGGCTCCCCTTCTCCATTGTAAGGCAGAGGTTTTTTGAGAGGTTCCTTGAGACACTCTATCCTCCAGCCATTCTTCTTCTTCTTCTCCTTCTTTGTCCTTACTTCAGTAAGTCAGAACGCCTTACTCAAGATTATGGACAATAACAATAATTTTATTGAGTTTCAACAATTAATATGGTTAATGTTTTCTAGATGGTGCTTTTAAAAAAATAAAATTATGATGCGACATAAAGACGAAAGTAATTTTGGCCAGCCACATAAAACACACATTTATCACACTCATGTTCATAATGTGTTTAATTAGTATCTTAGAATATTGTTTTTCTAAAACGAGCATTTGAGGCCTTAAAAGTGCATTTTGGGTCTGCAACCGCAGGCCCAAACAAGCTCTGAGGAGAGGAAAAGAAGATTACATTTTGTATTGCATATGTTTTATTCTGTTTTGGATTTGAGAACTTCGAGAAATTTCCCCTAGCTTAATGCTAATATTAGGGTTCAAATGATTGGATAGTTTTGTTAAATATTTCCTCGCATCCCAAATGAAGAAAAACTCATCCATCAAATTTTTGGAAGGCTTGAACTCTTAATGGATTTTGATAATTTGGGGGTCAAATTATGTGTAGGGTGGTAGTTGGAATGAATTTGAAAATCTGGAATGGAAGTTAAGAATAATGACTTTAGCTGCTCAAACTTGAAATGGATGTAAGTTGGAAGTTGGAGAGAGAAGATTATGTGTTGTAGAACTACATCATTTCTTATTAATTTGGAATAAATTACCGAACACTCGTACCTATAAATCACAATAAATACATGTGCATATGGATCACACTTTAATATAATTAGGGAATTTCTTGCATATTATTCACGTGCTGGTACAACTCAATTGCTGGTACAACATTGTATAATATTCCTTAATCCCATCTATCTTTGGTGGCTTTGTGTTTAGACACTTATTACACACATCAACAGCTGCTAAAGAGAAAGTAAGAGAATTAATAATTGGCTGGTTGAGCTATATATATATATATAGTTCACTAATTGATTCAATTTTTTTTGGATGCCAATGGGACATGATTGCGGTATTCTGCAAGAGCCCACAATGGGTAAATATTTCTGTATGCTGCATAGTGAAGCATACAATTCCTTAAGTAGACTCCAAGTATTTCCTGTATGAAAGAGTGATCAATGGTTACGAAGCTTTGAAGGTAAAATTCAAGCATAATATATATATATATATATTCTTTCTGAACTAAATTCATGTTTTAAAGAGAGGTACCTGTTGAGGAAAATCGCCATCCTCCAGTTGAGAATTAATTATCAGCTTTGCTGCACGATGAAGAGGTGTTGGGTCTCTTTCAGCCTATTGCAAATACAATTTTAACATCAGAATGAATATGCAGGATCAAAACATATGACAATTAATGACAGCATAATATATATAAACCATGGAGTCTACCTGTCCAGCATGAATGAGACCCATCATTGCCCATGCAGTTTGTACCAAATTTGATCGGTTTCCTTCAAGAGGTACATATTCCTATATAATCAAGCACAAAGAGTACTTTATAGTTTTATTATCTAGCATCTGCCAAATCTTAGAAAGATAAAACATGTTATTAAAGATTCTTAAAAACAAATAAGAATTATACGTGTTAAAACATTACCTTGGTTGGGCATGAGAGATAGCTCTCTCCCCAACCACCATCATCTCTTTGTGCTCTTAGTAGAAAATCAACAGCTCTGCGCATAACTGGACAATTGTTGTAAGTCTTGCCAGCTGCAACCAATCCTCCAAGTCCAAACCATGTACCGTATATGAAGCAAATTCCCCAATTTCCATACCTGTGGAAATGCTTAATCATGCAATAGATTTCTCTGGTATAAAAACCGAAAAATATCTAAGAAACCAGTGGAGGAACAAACCATGAACCATCAGGCATTTGTATGTCTTGGATGAATCGCACAGCACTTTTTATGGAATCTTTGACCTCTTCCTTCCGGTGCCCGGGGTATAACTTCTTAAACAAAACTAAAGCTTGGATTGCTGATGCGGTGCACTCAAGGTATTCATGCTCAACGACAGTGTCAGAGAAGAATTCTGTGGGATTAAGGAGCTAATGAAAAAAAAAAAAAAAAAGAGAAAATTTCCATTAATATACGATAAAAATGGTGAATTTAGAAGTACTAGATAGTTTTAAAGTATTCCATAAGCATATTTCAAGGACACTTCAATATGTTAAGGTACTTACTTCCAACCATTTTTGGGCTCCTGCTGGTTCCCACGCAGATAAACCACCATTTTTACTCTGCATTAGAGCTTAATGATATGAATGCAATGAAATATTTAAAACAAACACCAAGTGTTGGGCCTTACTTATTAAAGGGTAATTTGAGCCTACACGTGAGAAAAAATGTTCAAATATTATTTAAATAATTAAAACCAATCATTTTTCATCAACTTATGTTTTTGAGATTACTGGTGATTTAACAATGTGAAAGTTAATCCTTACCTGTAGAGAAAGTATCACATTTATAGAATCATAAAATCGCTCGGGTTCCATTTTCTCACCAACAATTTCTGGTGGCATCATGGAAAAAAGCATGCAACACTGAAATAGAAAAGAATTTGGTGAGGAACACATTAATTATGGGAAAAGGTGTAACATTTTACCCCATTGACACATTTAAACAAAGTTAATTACCTTAAAAGCTTCTGCAGTGCAATCAGAAACTTGCCATCCCTGGTCTTGATCAGCAAAAGCCCATGATCCTTTCGAAATGTGACGGTACATGCTTTTAAAGTCTCCAGAAGGGTTGTCCTTGACCTTCACAATTTTTAAGAGAAAATGGCGTAATTAGTCTGAATGAATATTGTGGTGAAGAGCTGAATTCAGAAATGAAAATCAAACCTGAGATTTCTTGAGGAAGTCATGCCCTCTCGCAAGTGTAGGTCCAATTTCATCAGTGAGATTACTAGCAAGTAAAGCTTGAATAGCGAAACTGGTATCCCATGCTTGACTTCCACAACCCTTCATACAAATGGAATATATCAAAGTCAATTGTCTCTTCCATTTCCTTGCAAAGACTTAAGACTTACAGACTTGAAGCTACAAAACAAGAGCTTTCGGGGTTTATACTCAAGTTTGAATAGTTATATTTCAAATGCTCAACACACAAACAAGGTTGTACAAATGTTTTTGTACAATATGGGTACTAACCTGCATCTTCATTCCATCTTCACCGACCCATATGAAATCTGGGATCCTTACAATATGCTTCTTGAAATAATCTCCATTTGGATCTTCAACCCAACAAGCAAGCATAAATAGGGCCTGTTCAATGCAAATAGCTTTAGGAGTAGTGTTATATAGCTCAAATATATGCTTTCCATGGATTCCCTTTATTTTTGATAACATTACCTTTTCCACGGATCCAGCGGTGATGTATCGACTATTCTCATCTTCATAATGAATGTGCTTCATTGTTACTTGAAGAGCTTTCTCTCTTACCAATTTGTTAAAGGGCCAACGAGTGAGAAGAGGCTCAGTGCATAGGTATAGACTATCCCAAAGTAGATCTTGTATCAAAGGATGAGGATAGTAGAGATCCTCCTGTAACAATAATATTGCGTAACCAATGTCTTGGAAGATGTTAAAACAACACTTACCCCGAAAGCTTAAGCTGATAGGAAGCAATTGATTTAATCATTGAATTTATATTCTAACACTCTCCCTTATGTGTAGGTTCAAACTTTTTCCTAATAAGTGAGACCCAACACATAAAGTATTTAATTGAAATGAGAGATGAATAATGGAGACAACGTTTCAACTCAAAGAAACGGATCCTTTCCAGTCCTTGAAGGACTAGAGAGTATCTAGTTCACGGTTGGGATTTCCCTAGAGAAATCCCAATGCTACAAATAAGCCACGTCAGCCTTCAATAACAAATAAAAAATAAATTTTATTTTCAGGTTAATTTATTAGAATGTATTTTAATATATATTGTAGAATGGGTGACATTGGGCCACCCCCGTTGGTCCTAGGGTGGCCGGCCACCCTTAGGGCAATTTTTTTATTTTATTTTATTTTATTTTTATCATTTGACCCTTGGGGGGTGGCTTGGCTACCCCCAAGGGCCATGGGGTGGCTTCGGCCACCCCAGACTAGCCACCCCATATGGCCAATAGGGGTGGCCAGCTGGCCATTCCATTATTTTTATTATTATTTTTTTTAATCCTAAAGAATATTTTATTTTATTTTTATGTATTAATAGGACAGGTGTCCCATTTGTGGCCCAATATCTCAAAAATCTTAGTCATTAATTGGATACATTCTAGTCCAAAATAGATTGGGGAAGATCCGGATCCTGAACTCAGGACTTTTGTTATGATATCATGTTAAAAGCTTAAGTTGATAGAAATAAATGAATTTAATTATTTAATTTATATTCTTATAGAAGAATGTTGAAAAGCATATGTAGCAATGAGTGAGTATTAACCATGAGAAAAATTTACCTTTGCACATAGATGACGCACTTTCTTCCAGTTAACTTTATTGTAAGGTTGAGTGTAGATTTCTTCTCTCAATTGAAGAATGAGAGGTGTGATTGGGCCTACAAACCTTTTCCCATAAATGTATGACATGGGCAGGTACACCAAGCGGCAAAAGCACCACATTTCGGCTGCATTTTAGGGGAAAGCAAATTGATAAGCAATATGTAGCAAGTTTAATCATCAAAAAGAAGAAAGTAAAACCTCTACCTAATAGAGGCTTTCAATTAAAAATTGTACAAACCTGGATGTACGTATAATGTACGTAGTAAGCATTTATGTACAAACCTGGATTAATGGGAAGAAATGAAGGAAGCATCCAAAATTCCGGAGGCATTGGGTTGGTTCCAATCCACTCGAACACACCAAGTATCTACAACAAAGCGAAAAATGCATACTAGAGTTAATTATCATCAAACAATGATCACTTTGTTGTAATTTTTATTTCAATTAGACAATAGTGTACTTAAGATTTTTCATTTAGTTCAATTTTGTGTTCTAAGTTCGAACTGAAAATTTACCAGTTTGAACTAGCCAGTGGAAGAAGTAATCTCAAGTTAGACAAAACTTGCTGTTCCAAGCTTTGTATTAATTCGGTTCCAACTTATTCTTTTATTTAGTGGAATAGTTTTCTGGGTTTGGTCATCCCGGAATAGTTTTACTATTGAATATATAGTTACTCAAAAGATTTACAAAACATGATCATACCGAAAGCCAAGTCTTTCCCCAAGAAGGTATGTGTGTTACACCACCATGATCAAGGATCCACTTTCGCGCTCTTGCACAAGCATTGTCTTGACCACCATCAGGTCCTTCCCCGAGTATACGCATACAAATGTAGTTGAGAGCCGTGCAAAACATGGTACTGTGGCCCTCTATGTGTAATCCCCACCCACCATCTTCATTCTACATACAATTAATATGCAAAATTTACAGCATACTTGTTAAACATACATGACAGCTTAAAAACACACACAAAATAAAAGGAATCAAGTACTTCAACAAAAAATCTAATCCTATTTGCATAATTGACATGTGATGCTTCCAAGAATATGCACCTGATGATAGTATATGTATCGAAGGATTTCCTTTTGATACTCTGCAGGGAACACAATATTAAGATGCCCTGTAATGTACAAACACATTACCTGCATTTTTTTTTTGGGTTAAAAGAATACAATTAACAATTTCATCAAGATGAAAACCAAAACAAGTCGAAGGTAGGCATGTCCTCATTGATCCAATGATACTATTCATAGTCTGGTCTATCTTGGAAGATGTTTTAGAGATAAATATCTTTAGTAACTAAAAAAAAAATTAATTTTAGATGAGGCAGGACAAAACTAAAAAAAAAAAATCTTAAGGTAAAAATTTAATGGTTAAAGTCTATATATCCCCCTAAAACTATCACCCAATTGGCAATGTCCTCCCAAACTTTTAATTATGACAATGTCCTTACAAACTACCAAAATATTGTCAATGTCCTCCCAAGACTAGCAAAAAGATAAAAATGCCCCTATAAATTTCTCAATAAGACAAAAATACCCCTATAAAATACAAAAAAAAAATAAAAATAAAAATGTATTTAAAAAATACGATTTTAAAAAAAATTTATTATTATTTTTTTATTTTTAAAAATGAATTTTTTTTATTTTTTTAAAAACCAAATTTTTTTTTTTTAAATTGGAATTTTTTTCTTAATTCTGTTTTAAAAAAAGATTTTTTTTTTTAAAACGGAAATTTTTATTTAAAAAAAATTTATAAAACAAATTTTTTTTTAAAAAAAAAAAACGAAATTTTTTAATTTTTTCTTATAAAAAGGATTCTTTTTTTTAAAAAAAAAAAAAAAAAAAAAAAAAAAAAAAAAGCAAATTGGCCACCCCTTGTAATTTTTTTAGTAGTTTTAGTTTTTTTTTTTTTTTTTTTTTTTTTTTAAGGGTAGTTTCGTTGTTGGAAGAACATTGACAATTTTTTGTTGTTTGGAGGGACATTGTAACAATTGAAAGTTATGAGAGACATTGTCAATTATGTGGTAGTTTGAAGGGGGAATGTAGACTTTTCCCAAAAATAAAATTTTGGAGGTTCAATCCCAAAAAAAAAAAAAAAAAAAAAAAAAAACCAAAATTGAAGTATTTTGAAAATTTTTAGGGGACTAGCGCCCCAAGGCTAGGGTAGTTCTACCCCTGATTAGTAAAGGCCGTTATGTTGTTGATGATTTGTGATCTTGATGTCACAAAAAGTTTCTTGGTGTATATAATTTTTACGTAAATATATATAATGATGACATTGGAAAAAAATAAAAAAAATAAAACATTGTTAACGATTATGAGTCTTACCAAGGGTGGAAGGAAAAACAAGTTGCCAGAAAGTTCAGCAGGCCAATGGCCATCACTGGCCTGCAAGGCAGAAAAGATGTGGACGGCCCTTCTTAGTGCAGCTGTGGCCTTTTCATATGTGATTTCCTCTCCATCCTCAACCTTTACAGGGGGAATTGTTTGTTTGAAGTTTTTCTCCTTAAGAAACTGCGATCATTTTGACACAGAAATGAGCATATATATTATAGTAAACAATTTCTGAATTATTAGATGTCTCATGATATTTTGAATTTTAAAGCCGCTAGATTACAATATATCATGATATTATGAATATTTTATATAATATTTATACGACTTCTAAATTTGATACAAATTTAGTATTAAATCAACATGTTACAATTAAGAGATCTAATTTGTTTAATTAAATGGTTTGGATTAAAGTTGATCTATATAATTTTATACCCATACTCCAACATGACTTGAACCCGACACACAATATAGGGCTAGTACTAATTATTGACATGACCTGTGAACACAATAACTAAAACTCTAAGAGATTCAATTTAACGCTCATCACATATGGTCTCTCTTAGCACAGACTCCGACGAACTCTCTGAGGACGAAAATTCGTACATCTCTCTTCTATAATAATGTATATATATATATCAGTACATTAAACTATAGACCTAGGCCCACTAAAAACACGTTTTTGGGCATCATAGGTACGGGGTGTCCGGACATGTTAATGGGCTGTCCGGACAGGGCCTTGAAGAGCAAAAATATGCTTGCTGGAAAGCCTGTCCGGACAGCCTAGCACCCGGTCCGGACATGGCCTGCATTTTGGAAATGCTGTCCAGCCTTGATCAACAGATCCGATTGATGGGCATTTGTAGTCCGATTGAGCTGAAATTTTGCAAGAACGTTCATGACACATGAATCTACATTATGCGCAGTGGAGATTTGACTCAGAGCATTCTATATCAGTGTTTGAGCCCGTGGACAGTAACCTCTGGATTTTGGAACTGAATTAAATCAACACAAGGACTAATAGTTTTGACTTTTGATGTTGATTTTTTTTTTTTTTTTTTTTTTTTTTTTTTGAAAAATTGTGCATGAACAATAATAAAAGAAAAAAAAAAGGCTTTGCCAAACAAAGCCAATATTTCTAAGCGTTGAAGCTAGTCTTTGGAGTTAAGAGTTTAATCTCCATTTGTCCTTAAACCTTTTGTTTGTTAAAGAGGTCAAAGTTTTCCCTAAAAACCTTAATTTCACTTCAAAAAAGAAATTGCTACTCATGTTATTTAGTTTGGTGAGAAGATAAAAGAGCTAAAGAGAGATAGGTTAACATGCATATATATATATATATATATATATATAGTCTAAATTGAAACTTTACCTTCCTCCCATCAAAGAAAAAGAAATCAGAATAAAATCAATTCTAATTTTTATTCCACAAATAATGCCTTATTTCAAATAAATTACCAAATACTTATAATTGTGTTTAATTTAAATTACAGTAAATATATGTGGCATTAGGCCTGGGCCAAAAAACGGAGTGCCGCCTACCGGCCGACTTCCGACCGTAACCGCCTTGTCACTGTCCGACACCGACAGGGCGGCCAAAAACTTAGTGAATACACCAAGTAGAACTTAGAGCATTCCAAAAACTTAGTGATCAGATGGTGCTTCATTTAAATTATATGGCTTCTAACGTCAAACTGGGTCGAATACAAAACCAAACTCCACGTCGGGTAACTGATTTTGTATAGTTAATTGGTTGGTTTAGTTTTTAGCTGTGAGTTTTGTTCTGGTTAATTAGTTTATTGACTTTTTCTTGTTAACTGCTTTGTTCGTAGCAGTCATGGTCAAGCTTTTTTTCTATCTGGACACAGATTTTGATGCGGTGGGAAAGGTTGTTGTGAACATGGCAGGAACAAGAAAGTAGCTTGCTGTTTTGTGTTTTGTGTGTAGAGGATCATAGAGAGAGAGAGAGAGAAGATGGGAATACCTGCATTCGCCATAGGAGATCACTGCTAGGTTTCACATGAAACCGGTTGTTGTAGAAATTTTGCCGAGCCTCTTCAACCTCAGCCCTCTCTTGTGGAGTACCAGCATGAGGGTCAAACTCCCATATCTGCCTTCCAACAAAGTTGTTTGTGGTGAAGATATAAGGGCCTTTTCCACCCTCTGCTATCTTAAGCCTCCACATGATATTCTTCCACCCTGGCCAGTTTCTTCGTGTTAGAAAAATATTCAGTGCCTTTTATAGACGGAATGCACGATCTGACGTAGAGTTGTTCTACCTGCATTACTTTTGAATAGAGAAAACTTTACTTTGACCTCCTAAACTTTCACCCAATTTTACAAACCCCCTGAACTTTTCAATCTCTCATTTTGGACCCCAAAAACATCGCATTTCAAGCAGCATAAGCCACAATTGGTGGGATATGCGTTAGGGTGCATCAATAACTTTTTGTGATATGTGGGCTCAAACGTACCTTGGGTACGTACTTTTTAGAGCACTTAATGACCGGTGGGTGAGTGGCACAATAAGACTTTAGTTCACGGAAACAAAATTAACAAAAATTGATTAAAAAGATAATTAGAATTTATTTTTATTAAGAAAATTTGCTAAATTCATATCACGATCTTATTTTAAATTTGATTAGAATTCAATAAAATTATTATTATTTTCCATAATTTCAAATAATTACAATAATATATTATATTCAATTAAAAGGGTTAATAACTTTTTCGGTACCTGAGTTTTCACTTTTTTATTTTTTCCCCCATGAGTTTTAAAACATGACAAATCTAGTATCCAACCTATGGGGATCGGAAAAGACAAAATCAATACCTCCATTAGTTCTGTCCGTCCTACTTAACGGGTTTAGTAGGAAAATCAACAAGGAAAGTTTGGAACCCTAAAAAGTAAAAATAATTAATTAAAAAAAAAAAACGAGCTGCCTCTGTTTGGTTGCCGAGAAAACAAGGAAAATAATGTGTTGCCGAGTTGACGAGAAATTTTTTTTTTCAGACACTATTACATGTCCAAGTTCTTTCGGGTAATTTTAGAGACTAGTTCCAAGCTTTCCTTGTTGATTTTCCTACAAAACCCGTTAAGTAGGACTGACGGAACTAACAGAGGTATTGATTTTGTCTTTTCCCCATAGGTCGGGTACTAGATTTGTCATATTTTAAAATTCAGGGGGGAAAAAATAAAAAAATAAAAACTCAGGTACTAAAAAAGTTATTAACCCCAATTAAAATATGAACCATAAGAGTCTCTTTACCAATAGAGTTGAATGAAAAATGTACTTATTTGTCAAACTCTCCAATGTGAAATCATGAAATATAGGGATGATTTCTATTTTTTATGAGCCTTATATATTAATACCAAAATTCATTTGTATAAGGTACGGCTGTTTTAATATACAACTAATCAAAAAGAAAATAAAAAGGAAAATGACATGTAAAATTAATTTTTGGGTAGTTAGGAATTAATGATTCCCTCTATAAAGAGAAAAATGGTAACAACTCCCTTATTTTTCTGGAAATTTGCATTTACAATGAGGTTTTTTTTTTTTTTTTTTTTTTTTTTTAATGTGGGTAAGCTAAAAAAATATAATAATAAGTTCATGTTGTTAAAAAAAATTGTTTGAATTTGTTAATATGTCACATCAATGTTAATCATATTATTACACATCATTTAAATAAAAAATGGAAGGATGATTGAGCCTCCTTTGGCCAAATAAAAGTAGCGGAACCACCCGTAGGACAGAAGCTGCTTGTCCCTTCTCCATGGCGAGGGGGTTCTTCCTTCGGCATCCATCCATGCATGACATTCATTTTAAGAGCCAGCGATCTGAATTTGTTCTTTTAGGAAGACTAGCATTTGGTGAGAAGTGCATGGATGACAACAAAATGGCAAAGACTCAAGAGTCGATGCAAATCACCATAAAGTGGCATCTTTTGTAGCCACCACAAGTCCTTCCAGTTGAAATATTGTGAGTCAATAAGGAAGATATTAGGCTGATGGTCTAGTGTACGAAGTGATTTGTTTAACAGGCTAGCTATGGGGCTGTCGAGTCATTCCATTTGGCTAATGTGCCTAGATCATTTTTTTTGTTTTTTTAATAAATATTTTAGGGAAAATGTATAATAAATCTCTGAGTCAACCATCCAAAATTTTAAAATCCTTAAGTTTTTTTTTTTCAAAAATTTACTCCCTAGGTTAATGGAAATGACAATAAAATTCCTGCAGTTAAAAATTTTTAAAAGCCGTTAGTCAAATTCAAAACGCACCGTTTAACCTCATTAAAATATTAATATTTTATTAATTTAATTTTAAAAATTAAAAAAAATTAAAAAATTAATCTTTTGTCAACTCACGACTTCTTGCCCCAACTCCGGCAAACACACCCAAGCTCTCGAATCTCTCCGGCAACATCAACGGTGGTTTGGCTTCGGTGGTGCCTTCTCCAATTGTTGGAGAACAATTGATTTCTCAGGTAGATTTTCAATTTGTGACTTCTTGCCTTCAAATTGATTTTTTAGGTTGAAGAACAAGAAAAAGAGAATTTTACTGCTGGTTCTTGTTGTTATATCTTGATGGTTTTTTATCTTTACAATTTCAGGGTCTCTACTGCGATTACCAAAGGGAGAAAACGAGACTGTTGTCGATCTAATCATTGCTCAAAGTTTTTGGTTTCTTGGTCTGGGTTTTGTTGGTAGAAGGATTTTCTGAATGGGTTTTGCTTAGTCATTTTTTTTTTCTTTCTATTTTTGGTATATGGGATTTTTTTCAGCTTGTCAAATGTCAACATTTGGAGAATCTGGTTGTTTCCCTCAGCCAAGCTAACGTTTGCCCAAGTACAAAGAGAGTTGATCAGATCTTAGATTCTAACTTGAACAAAAGGTTCCACAATTCGTACAGTGAAAGCAGAGCAGTCACTTGTAAAGGTAATGGAAAAAGCGTTTTTGGGCCAGATTAAGGTATAGATAGACCAACCATGGAACAGCCCCATAGCTATCCTTACGAATAAACAGAGGGCAAGGAAAATTACAGCAAGCATCATAAAGGTTTAAAAAAATTCCACAGGCTTCAAAAGATTCCAACATGTTTAAGATGGCTAAAACACACTAGCAGAGGCATGCATAACATTGTCTCTTAAGATGTTGGATTCTCATACACAGGACTCAAGAGCCCAATTTCAATAGTCCTTCTCAGAAAGGGAATTACATCAAAATTGCACATCTAAAGAAGGGATTCTAGTAGATTGGTAGCGCCGGGTTTGATTGAATTGGGTTTTTTCTGGGGTTGTCAATACTGAGAAAATTTGAGTGTTTTTTACTTTGTTTGGTTTGAGGAAGACTTTTTTTGGCATTGGATTGTGCTCTGTAATGATGTATTGTTTTGAGGAAAAATTGGAGGTTTGGATGTTTGTGATTACTCTAATCATTCAAATATGACAATGGAACTGTAGTAGTGCATTGTCGTTGTTAGGACTTAGGAGAGATCCATAGGAAGATGGCCTCCACAACCCCTCCCTCCTCTCCTCTGTGAATTCACTAACTTCCCCTGTAACCTCACGGTCCTCACCACCACCACCTTCTTCCCCTACTCCGTCGAATTCTTCAACTACCCCTACTCAGACTACTGACACCCCAGCGCCTTCATCCCCTTCAACCCCTTCAACTCTAGCTCCTCAGTCTCCTCCACCGGCAGTCCCTGCTGCTCCTCCTCCATCCCTGCCAGCTTCACCCCCACCGGTATTAACACCACCTCCAACCTCACCGCCACCTTCTCCGCCAACTTCAACCCCACCATCAACTTCACCACCGCCATCGCCACCAGCATGACCCCCACCATCTGCCCCTCCGCCAGCATCACCCCCTCCAGTTTTATCTTTGCCACCGCCACCACCACTAGGAGGTTCTCCTCTGCAAGCATCCCTTACACCTTCGGTGGCATCCCCACCTCCCCCTCGAGCCATTCCAACAACTGCATCTTTACCTCCTCCACCCAATGATCCAACACCGTTTTCTTCCAATCCAGATCTGGAAAATTTTTACGATCTCTTTGGAATTATTTTTAATTTTTAATTTTAAAATTAAATTAATAAAAAATTAATATTTTAATGAGGTAAAACGGTGCGTTTTGAATTTGACTAATGGCTGTTAACAATTTTTAATGGCAAGAATTTTATTGTCATTTCCATTAATCCAAGGAGTAAATTTTTGAAAACAAAAAATTTTAAAATTTTAAAATTTTGGAAGGTTAACTCAAAAATTTATTATACATTTTCTCAATATTTTAATAGTTATTATTCTAATTAAACAAGGACTAATATTCCTCTACGAAAATTAAGTAGTTGCTATTCCTTTAGAAATACGATAGCTCTAAAACTCAATTCCAAAACAACCATTTTCTTGAAAAAAAAAAAAAAAAAATTGTTTGCTCTGCCTTAAATGGATGCATTAATTTGCTCTATCACTGTTCATCTCGTGAAATAGGATCGTCTCCATTTTAAAATTCCTCAATTTTCTCCATTTAGTACATTTTGAAAGGTATTACACTTAATGCACTACTATTATTAAAAAATTTGGACAACACTATTTTTTAAAATGCATTAAATAAAAAAATTTTAAAATGAAAAAAATCCTTTTCCTCATCTCGTACGAACAAACTTGCATTAAAATGCATTTATGTCAGCGTCTTTTCTCAGCTAACTTCGTACGAGAATGTTGACATACGTTTTTTTTCCTTAAAAAAAAAAAAAAAAAAAAAAAACTGTTGATCTCGTAGGAACAAACTTACATTAAAATGCATTCATGTCAGCGTCTTTTCTCAGCTAACTTCGTACGAGAATGTTGACATACCTTCTTTCTTTTTTCTTTTTTTTTTTTTTTTTTTTTTTTTTTATAAGTAATGTTGACATACTTATGTGTATTAGAATTAAAACTGTTGATCTCGTACGAACAAACTTGCATTAAAATGCATTCATGTCAGCGTCTTTTCTCAGCCAACTTCGTACGAGAATGTTGACATACTTATATGTATTAGAATTAAAAAACAAAAAAAAAAAAAATGAATAATAATCAATTCGGTCTCTAATTTCAACAATTATATTATTAAGTTTCATCACAGTTTGAAATAAGTATAGTTGTCACCTTACCGTTGGACTAATTAACAACATGATGTCACATCATACAACTAAATTGATTATATTCCTATCCTATATGACATGGCACCTGCATACTATACATTCAAAGTGACGAATATACATTAAATAAAAGAGATGGGAGTGGATTGTAGAGCGTTTTCCTCACTCTAAAGGTAGGAATAGGATTCCCTCCTCCAAATTATTATTGGAGAAGTATTGTTTTATCAAAAAGTAAAAAAATAAAAATACTTCAAAAATATAATTAATTGGAGATAATCCTAATTCCTAAAGGTCAGGATTGGTAATTATTATAGCTGGATCCTAACAGAGTAACAGATCTCTTGGCAACTTACAAACAAAAACAAGCAACATAAATAGCTGATCACCTATGGATTTGGTAAATTATTAGAAAGGATGATGTTCACTCACAAGTTTGAAGTGCGAGCAACAACTCTTTGTTATTAGGATGAAATCTCTCTCTCTCTCTCTCTCTCTCTCTTTTGACATTATTATATGTGTATTTTTGAATAAATTTAAGGATAATTTAAAAAGAAAAATGCAAAAGTGTTTAGTTTGAACCATATGGCTTGATTGAAGACTCGACTAGTTAAGTTTGCCGAGTTCAAGCCAAGCTCAAATTTGGCTAGACTTTTAACAAGCCTAATTCGGACAAGAAATAATAAATTTATGTTTTGTCACATCACCCATAAGCTCTATAACCAATTGGCCCAATTCCATAAAAAAGACTTAACAAGTCTCCAAAACACGCTTCAAACCTTACAAACCACTACTTTTTCCATATCAAATTACCTAACCTACTCATGAGTCATGGTCTCTTATCAATTACTTGTAATTAATGTTTTCACCTACTACAATGTCTTATGCAATTTTCTAATTCTCCATTCTCTAAATGAGGACCCTCTTCAGTTCATTTGAACTGGATAATATTCAATTAATTATATTAAAATGATATTTTTATCTTTTCACTTTTTAAGGAGACAAAAATACCTCTCCAATATAACTAATTAGATAGTATCCAGTTCAAATGAATTGGAGAGGATCCTATTTGGCTTCCATGCTGAATGAATCCTAAAATTCTACAACTGATTTTTATTTGCAAGTCTTTCACCTGCAAAATAGAATCTTCTCCATTTCACTTAACAGTGTACATAATGTTAATGTTGGCACATTTTTAAAAATATTAAATAATGTAAGATTAGGTACACAATTAAATGCAATAATTTTAAATCCTGATTATATTTTAACGGGATAAATGCAAAATTTGTCACTATGATTAGCCTAAATTACAAATCACTCCATATAGTATAACAAATAATTTATAGATCTCTATAGTTGGACTAAATTACAAATCACTCATTGTGATATACAAAATAATTTATAGATCCTCAAGGTATGCCAAAATAATAGTTTACTCAATGAAATTAATATCCATTAAGTAACTTAGCAAAATTTGTCACTTTACCACGTCATACCCAATAAAAACGCGACAAGTGTTATTATTAATTTTTGACTTTCAAAAATGATAATTATGATTTTTCACATAATTTTACGACGCCATCTAATATTACACGTCAATCATCATTCCACGTCATATCCCCAAAATTTTACCCCATGCATAACCCTCCCTCATCTTTATCTTCGTTAGCCACTTCACAATACAATCATCATATTCTTACAAAATGCTCACAAATCGTGAAGAGGAAAATGAGTAAAATTAGAAACCATTACAAACCACTACTTTCTCCCTATAAAGCCACCTCACCTGTTGGAAGTGCAAATAAAAATGCAAACTCAAAGAAAGCATGGAAGAAGGTTGTACACATTTCCTTCTAATTAATTATAGCATTTCGGCGCAGCATTCTTTTACTTTAATTAGCTTAGTAAATTATGCATGCCTTAGAAGTCAAAACAATATTTGTTAGAAAGCAACCTTATTAGACTTTATGATTTTTAGTTTTAGCTCTTAAGTGCTAGCCACCTTTGTGGACTTTGTAACCATAGTATTAAGTGCTATAACTGTTAGAACAATTTTTATTGACTTTTAGTAAGCAAGTTAGGCGCATTTATTTTAGGCTTTAATATGTAGTAACTTAATGAGTTGCTTTTTTTGACTTTTGTAAGTTACCTTAATTTTTTTTTTTTTTCCTTGTAATTTGGGGGGAAGGGGGGACCAAGGCCACTACTAGTCCCCCTCCTAAATCCGTCTCTGTTTAAAATTATTGTTTTCCGTAATTTCAAGTAACTACAATGATATATTATATTCAATTAAAATATGAACCACAAGATCTCTCTTTACCAGCTGGAGTTTCGTGGCCTCCATCATTTCAGTCAATCACAAACTTTTGAAAAGAATAGTGAACGTTGCACTCTTTTCTTCGAGCACTCACATCCAACTCAACAAATATTTAGTTAGAATTTAGCTAAAAAACATATTTTTCTATTTTAACTATCAACTTTTTCAAATCACCTATATCCGACTCAACATTTTAGCTATTTACTTTCACTTTCTTATTTAATATATATATATATATATACTTTCCTAATTATCAATGAAGAAAGTGAGCAAGATTACTTTTATTATAAATATAAATAAGGATTTGTTGAGCTACAACATTGTAGCTCCTCAACAAATCTTTAGTCATTTTATTAAGCCAGATGTTGAGTTTTTTTTTTTTTTTTTTTTTGTTACATTACTGGTTTAAAAAAAAAAAAAAAAAAAAAAAAAAAACTAATTTATTGAAGCCAATGTGAATGCTATTAGGTTACTCAATGAAAATGTACTTATTTGTCGAACTCTCTGATGTGAAATCATGAAGTATAGGGATGCTTTCTATTTTTTATGAGCCATATTTTAATACCAAAATTCCTTTGTCTAAGGTACATCTGTTTTACTATACAACTAATCAAAAAGAAAGAAAAAAGGAAAACGACATGTAAAATTAATTTTTGGGTCATTAGGAATTAACGATTCCTTCTATAAAGAGAAAAATGGTAACAACTCCCTTATTTTTCTGGAAATTTGCATTTAGAATGGGTTTTTGTTTTTATTTTTTCTGTGGGTCAGCTAAAACAAATAAAAATAAGTTCATGTCGTAAAAAATGTTGACAGAATCTGTTAATGTGTCACAACAACATCAATCATATTGTTACACATGTCATTTAAATAAAAAATAGCCAGAGAAATGATTGAGCTGCCCCTCAGACAAAAACTGCATGTCCCTCCTCCATGGTGAGGGTATTCCATCTTCAGCATCCATCCATGCATAACGTTCATTTTCAAGCCAGAGATCTTAATTTGTTCTCTTAGCAAGACTAGCATTTGCATAGAATAATATAAAATATTATAACATCCTCCTTCAAACTCAAGGTGCAAGCTTGAGTTTGGGAAAAAGAAAGGGAAATAAAGAGATTTTTTTTTTTTTTTTTTTGGGCTCGCCAAAGTAGTGGCTGGAGAGTGGTGGCCTGAGGCGGAGGACGGCGGCAACGGAGGTTAGCAGTGGCTGCTAGTGGTAGTGAATGATTTAGGCCATGGACTGGGCCTGGGACTTGAATTGGAGCCTTATAGAATAGGCTAAGTTGGGCTGGTTTGATTGGGCCAAAATAGGCCAAAACCCATGGACAATTGCATATGGTTTGACCCGAAAATGATATGAACAGGGTCTAACCCGTTGAACCAGGTTGACTAATTTGGACTGGTTGGATAGATTGATCCAGTTGGATCGGTTTAGAACCTGATGACTCGATTAGAAATCGATTTTGGATCAGGTTGGAGATGACTTTATTTGAACTCGATGACCAGGTTAGAATCCGGTTTTGTAGCGCCTTGGATGGATTCGGTTGGATCGATTTTGCAAGTGGGCCGGTTACATGGGCCAAAATGGCAGAAACCCATGGATCGTTGAATGGGTCGGTTTGGCCCGAAAGAGACGATATGATTCTAACCTGTTGGATCGAGTCGAAAATATTGGATTCGGATGAGTTTTTTTTTTTTCTTACGGATCTGACACATGGTAGAGGGCTAGGGTTGACGTAGTGCGCTCTTTGAGGGACACATGGTAGATATAAAGAGCAAGGAATGTCTGGCACGTGGGAGATGATACTAGCGCGAGGTGAGACCCTTCTGGAGGCGCATGAGGGCGCGTGGAAACTTAGACGGTTGAGATCTCTTTGGATCTGGACTCAGAATCGTCAGATCACTGTCGTCTGAAGTGGAGCATGTAGCACCGGCTAGGGCAGCGACGGCACATGAGGCGCGTGGGTTCACTGGCAGTTTCCCTTGGCAGTGCGTGGGAGCGCGTGCAAGTCTGGAATGGACTGAAATTGCACAGATCCATCAATCTAAGGCTGAGACACCACGTTTGGTGGTTAATCGGCCTAGAGGAGTCTCGATGGCGACGCGTGTGACGCTTGTAGGGATAGGGATTGTCGGATGTGCGTGGGACGGCCGATGGCGGTGGATCTTCCATAGATCTATAGATCTATGACTCGCAAGCATGAATCTGGGATAAATTTTCCCAGATGAGGCTACGTTGAAGGCGTGAAAGAGATTTTGAGCGACAAACCGCTTGGCGATGCACGGACAACCGAAAATGGGAGGTCACTGGAGGGAGCGTCGGAAAATGTCAAAGACGTTTATTGGTGGCCACAAGAAAGTGGCTCTAATACCATGTTAAATAACTTTAATACCATGTTAAATATATTGTTAAATATATTAGGGCGGAAGCATGAGAGTGGGAAGAGAGAAAGAGCGTAAGGAAACAATGGACTACATTGTATTGATAATGATTGGTTGTATTAATGTGATTACAGAGGCCTCTATATATAGAGAGGCTATAAGTGATAAGCAAGAAACCCTAAACTAAATCCTAAAACATATAAGGCAACTAGAATAATATAAAATATTCTAACAAGTCCATTTGAAATGTCTAAAGGGGTGATTTAGACACTCTCAAAGAATGTCTTACGAGTGACCAAATCATCCTAATAGCCAAAACGAGATTGTTTGCACAAAAGGGTGAAACTAGAACTTGAAAGGAGGGAAGGACAAATCTTTTTTTCTAAAAAAAAAATGGCAGACCAAACAGATTAATGCTAAAGATTAATTATACCACGTTTTGTTTTGATATATACGAGGTTACAAGCGTCACAGATGACGTATTACATTCCAAACCCAAAACCAATTTACTAACCCATGATTAATCTACATATTAAAAAACAGATATGTGTCAAAGGGATTCAAACTAATGCATAGGTAGTGCTTATTCCTCGGAATTAAGGGTAGACAAACCCCCAACCGAAACTCTTCCTCCTCGACCTGAAAGTCTGGGTAATGTTCATATCCATAACCCAAAGGTCTTGACCATAGCAAATAACTCAGAGGGCATCATGCATGCAGATCGAGAGGGTACAAAGCCTTATTACAAGCAAAAAAAACAGGAAATAAAAGCGTACAGGGAAATAAAGGAACTAAAATAGAAATATAGACAGAATAAAACCAAAGAATCACAGTAAGCACGTAACGGCAGCTGGAAGGAAGCCGATTTCGTACTGGCTAGAAACCGACGCGGAAAATGGCTTTGGAGCTCATCGCGAGGGGACACGAGGAAATACTCGACATTGGACGGTGGGAGGCAGAGCGGGCCCGGAGGAGATCAGCGTCGCACACAAAACAAACTGGACGGGGAGTTTGAGTGAATCCCTCTAGGGCATCACTAACAAAATGTGAGAAATAGGCAAGGCAACAAAAATAACACACCAAAAGACAGACATAAAGGAAAGGAAATAAAACAACCAGAAACGAAATCAAAAAAAGCAGCCAGAAAGAATCGAAATCAAACCACATCCGGAGAGACGGATCCAATGCAAATGGTGTGATGGGCATTGGCGGATCTGGGTAGCAAGGTGGTGGAGCACATGTCGAGGTGGACCAGGCGACGGGCGGTCGATCGGGCAGGGACGACATGAACTGGAGCCATATCCGACCCAGGAGATGGCGCGGCGGATGGAGAAGGGCGGAAGATCTGACTAAAAAAAGACTCTAAAATCAGAAAAGGGGCTTAAAGGGAGGGAGAGGAAGAAAACGCTCAAAGAACAAGGGACATCAAGTAAATAGGCTAGCTCTAGGACGGGGGAGGGGGAGGGGGGAGAGAAGAGGATGAGGGCGAAGAGGGGGAGGGGGAGAACCTCCTCCTCCGACGCTCTTTGCTAGAGAAAGAGAGGAATTTTTTTTTCGATAACTAATTTTCTTTATTTTGTTAGGGAAGACTCTTGCTTCATGATTAATTTAAATTACTATTATAATGAAGTGCAATGAGTTAGATCTAAATTCTCTTGATTTTTAAAGGTGAATGCACGGTAGAGATCACAAAATTCATGGTACATGCATGGCTGAAGTTGTTCCCGGCCCCTTGCATCCTTCATTTAAAATATAAGGATAATCTTTGTGATTAATATGGTACATATTAATTAGTCGAAAACTATCATGATTTTATCTTGAAAAATCCAGAGGACTGAATATTCGTTATTTAAAAAAAAAAAATTAAAAAAATTAAAAAAAATTAAAAAAAAAAAAAGAATAATAATGATTCATAAGTCCCAATGAAAATATTTAATTAGAGGACCACATGCATGGGAAGGATTGCTATCAACTTACAAAGAAGAAAATTTATAATTTTAAAAAAAGAATCCATGTTTTACATAAGTTAGTCTATAATCATTAAAAACTCAGAGTCAACACCAATGCGCCCTACGCAAACATAGGCTACACCAATGACCATGCCAACACACTGTTTTTTTTTTTTTTTAATCAAATAAGGAAGGATTACATGGGATTGAAAATGGGAAGACCGAGCTTCCTAACAAACAAAAAAACACTAAAATGCGTAAAATACAAATCAATAACAAAAAATGAGTTAAAAAAGTGATTCGTGCTATGAATGCATTCATGCATTTGGTGGATGACCATTTAGTTCTATCTCTTGGAATTCTGCACATTCAGGTTATCTTTTAGAATTTCTATAACATCCATGTAATACATTCAGGTTATCTTTTCATATTCCTTAACCTCTCATTATGATTCCATGCCTATAAAAGGGAGTATTGAGTTGTATGTAAATCACACAATAGTAGAGAAGAATCATACATAGTTCCTGAAAAACTAGTTTCACATATTGCAATCTCTTTATCTTGTCTTGTCATTTTCTTTGATTTTACAAAACGTTATAACCACGAAGCTCTAACCAATTGTTGTGTGTTCTTTTGATCTTCAACATCAAAAGCTATCTGTGAGGTATTCTCAACAGTTAGTAATCTTATTATCTATTTTGTTAATTAACATTCTAACATATGCTTAGAAATTTTTATTGTTTTGTGAATCATATTATAACATTTACATATTATGATTCATGTGAGATTTATTATAAATTAGAATTTTATCATACTAATGTTATGAATATGATGTCTTATAATTTTATATGCCTGAAGCATATAAAAACTGAGTACCTTTCGGTAAAGGATTCCTTGACCTTGTGAAATAATTTAAGGGAGAGATTCGAGCACCAGAAGACAGTTATCCTCCCAAAAGCTCGTTATGATTTGATGTACCTGAAGTTGCAAGATTTTAAGAGTGTCAGTGACTAACTCTGAACTCCTTAAAATCAACCCACAATTAAAATTGTATGGAGAAAAAGTCACTGATATGGATATATTCGAAAAAACATATACCACATTTCATGCCTCGAATGTGCTCCTGCAGCAGCAATATCGAGAGCGTGATTTCACAAGATATTCTGAATTGATATCTTGTCTTCTAGTAGCTAAGAAAACAACGAGCTATTAATGAAAAACCATCAATCTCGTCCAATGGGTTCTACACCATTTCCTAAAGCAAATGGAACTTCATTTCATGGTAATAAAGGAAACCGTGGTAGTGGACGTGAACGTGGTAGAAAAAAATTATAGAGGTCAAAGAGAACGTACTCATAATTCTTACAAAAGAAATACTCCATACCGCCAGAATTGGAACCACACTGAGGCGAAACAAAATGAAAACAAAGGTTTATAGAATAAACCTACAAAGAACTATGAAGATAAATGTTAGAGGTGTGGTATGAAAGGACATTGGTCGCGTACCTGTTGTACGCCTAAACATCTGGTATACCTATATCAAGCTTCCATAAAAGAAAAGGGGATTGAAATGAATTTTGCTAATCACAGTAATCCTGAAGATTCTCCAATTTTTTTTGATACTCTAAATGGAGATGATAACATTCATCTTGATGTTTCTGATTTCTTTGTAGACTCTAGCACAAATACTAATCTTCTGATTGGTGATGAATATGTCTACAACAATTAATATGTTTTCTTTATGTCTTAATCATAGTATGTTTACATTGTCAAATTTAATTGTATTTTGTTATTTTCTTTTTGATTAATGAAATTTTAATATATATTTTGTTTATATATAGAGGTGTGGGTTATATTGATGGAATGATTAATTCCAAGATGATTGGTGAAGATTTGTGTCTAGTAGACAGTTGTACAGCGCACACAATTCTTAGAGATAAGAAATATTTGTAATACTTGATATTAAACAAAGCTAGTGTCAATATAATATCAGGTTCATCAAACCTAATCGAAGGCTCTAGAAGAGCGAATATCATATTGCCAAAAGGAACAAAATTTTGTATTGATGATACTTTGTATTCTTCTAAATCTAGAAGAAATTTAATTAGTTTTAAGGATATTTGTCTTAATGGTTATCATGTTGAAACTACTAATGAAGGCAATGATAAATATCTTTATATTACTTCAACAATTTCGGGCCAGAAGCTCATATTGAAAAAACTGCCTGCTTTCTCTTCTGGGTTGTATTGTACAACAATAAGAACAATTGAATCACATGTTGTGATGCACCAGAAGTGCTCTAATCCAAAGATGTTTATGCTTTGGCATGATCGTCTTGGACATCCGGGAACAATTATGATGCGTCAAATAATTGAGAACTCTCATGGGCATCCCTTAAAGAACCAGAAGATTCTTTTACCAAGTGATTATCTTTGTCCTGCATGTTCTCAAGGTAAACTTGTCATCAAACCATCCCCTTCTAAGGTAATTGTTGAATCTCTATCATTTTTACAAAAGATTTAAGGGGATATATGTGGACCGATTCACACTCCATGTGGGCCATTTAGATATTTTATGGTTTTAATAGATGCATCATCTAGGTAGTCACATATTTGCTTGCTTTCTACTTGTAATGTTGCATTTGCTAGACTTTTTGCTCAAATAATTAGATTACGAGCACAATTTCTTGATTATCCAATTCAATCTATTCGGATGGATAATGCGGGTGAATTTACATCTCAAGCATTTTATGATTATTGCATGTCAATTGAAATTAATGTTGAACATCCTGTTACTCATACTCATACTCAAAATGGTTTAACTGAATCGTTTATTAAACAACTTCAGTTAATTGCTCGATGAAAACAAAATTACCTGTTTCTACTTGGGGACATGCAAGATTACATGCTGCATCATTAGTTCGGATCAAACCACCAGCTTACCAAAAATATTCCCCTTTGCAACTTGCATTTAGTCAACCACCAAATATTTTTCATTTTCATATTTTTGGTTGTGTTGTATATGTTCTAATTGCGCCACCTCAACGCACTAAGATGGGACCTCAATGTAGACTTGAAATTTATGTTGGTTTTGATTCTCCTTCTATCATTAGATACCTCGAGCCCTTAAGTGGTGATATTTTTAAAGCACGTTTTTAAGATTGTCATTTTGATGAAAACATATTCCCATCACTAGGGAGAGAAAAGTCGTTGCCAGAAGCATGACAAGAAATCACTTAGAATAATTCGACATTATCTCATTTTGATCCTCGTACAAATCAATGTGAACTAGAAGTTCAGATGATCATTTATTTGCAGAGTATTGCAAATCAATTGCCGGATGCATTTACTGACAACAAGAAAATAATTAAGTCTCACATTCTAGCTGCTAATACTCTAGCGAAGATAGAAGTCCCTGCAGGACAATCAATTAATACAACAGCAAATGAGTCTAAAGCATGCCTGAAGCGTGGAAGACCTATTGGTGCAAAGGATACGATTCCTTGGAAGAGAAAAGCACAAGGAAATGAAATTGGTGATCCTGAAGAAGTCTTACCCATAAAACAAGCAACGAAAATTGATCCATCCAAACTTTTTGTACAAAATTCTCCTGGAAAGGAATCCCCCGAAGAGGAACCTTTTGAAGAGGAATCTCCTGAAGCGTTACCCCCTAGAGAAGAACAGGTACCTGAAAATAATAAGATCTCAACAAATTATGTAAGTGCAGGAGAAATGTTAGATAGAAACAAAATTGTTGTCGACAACATATTTTCATTTAAAGTTGCATTTGACATTACCAGAAGTAATGATGATATTGAATCACAAACCGTCAAAGCATGTTGACGTAGAAATGATTGGCCAATGTGGAAGGAAGCAATTCAGGCAGAATTAAACTCACTAGCAAAACGTGAAGTATTTGGACCTGTAGTCCAAACACTTGAAGGTGTATCGCTTGTTGGATACAAGTGGGTATTTGTACGAAAACGTAATGAGAAAAATGAAATTGTGAGATACAAAGCAAGACTTGTTGCACAAGGTTTCCTGCAAAAACCTGGTATTGATTATGAAGAAACATATTCCCCTGTAGTGAATGCAATTACATTTAGATTTTTGATTAGCTTGGTAGTTACAAAAAATTTGGATATGCGTTTAATGGATGTGGTTACAGCATATTTATATAGATCACTTGATAATGATATATAAATACATCAAATAGATACTTAGAGCAAAGGGATAGTGCTTACTGAAGTAAGTGATAGTGCTTACTGAAGTAAGGGATAGAAGAGAATATTAAGATAGGGGAATGGCAAGAAAGTTTCTGAGGAAGTTAGAAGACCTCTGGAAAACCTCTGTCTTACAATGAGGGAGGGGAGCCCGTTATATAGGCCAATTACATGGAATAAAACAAAATACAATCATTAACCAAACAGTGAAAGCAGATGCCGCGTTAATGCGGTCAAAAGCGAACAGTAGAGGCACGTTCGGTGCCAATCTGGTACAGTAAAAGTAACCAATCTTGAACAGTTGCTGTCAGCACTGTAATGTCGGCAGACAAATCTTGGACACTGAAGTGAACAATGCATCTGAACAGTAGTCCGATAATGGAATGGTAGCAGATCTTTTTCTTTGGAAAACTGTGGCCGTTATGGACCAATCAAAAGCCGTTATTCACAAGTCTTCAATCCCTGGGTAGGGATAGTATTCTTGTGTGTCTTTGCAATAAGGATTCTGAAGGGGCTTCTGGGACGATGCAGGTTTTTCTTCTTCGTCGTCATTATCAGAATCATCTTCAAGGGCAGCAAGGAGGGCTTTGATCTTTTCTTTCTTTGAAGAAGATTTCTTCTTGAAGAGCTAGATGCAGTGGAAGGGGAAGAAACAGAGGATATTTCATTTTCTTCTTTTGGGGAGGAAAATATGCTGGGAGTAATTAGATGTGGAGTTTTAGCCGTTAGTGGCAAAGCAGGAGTCTTAGTGACATGGGACATTTCTTTGACAGAGATGACAATGGAATCAACCAGTGAACATTTATCCCACCATTTGATATACCAATGTCGTTGGATTTTGTCTTTTGAAAGGTGATATTGCCATTTCAGAATCCATGGAATTTTAAATTTTTTGACAAAATAGAGAATAGTTGAAAACTTAGAACCATAAGAATCAACTTTATAGTTGTTTTTGAACATTTGGAAAGCTTCAACTAGTTGGAGAGGGAGGATATCAGGGAGGAGGCCAAATTGGTTCCACCATCTGGAGAATCAGAGGGGAAGGATACCGGTGAAATTCTTGTCAAAATTAACAAACCAAGAATGATCAAAAACAGAGGTTTGGTAAAGTAAGAATTTAAACCAGGCATCGACATAATCATAGTAAGTGCATGGGATAGAAAATCCGTTAAGGGATTTTGTGACAGAGGGATGGTTACCCCATTCCTTTTCAGTGATAATCCTTTTGAAATAGACACTATGATAAAGTATCTTTTGGGAATTTTTCCTGTCAGGAATAGCTTTGAAGGAGACAGAATCAGTTTGTTTTAAGTTAGCAGAATAATAAGCCAAATTTTTCTGAGGATGTTCAGGAATCTAGTGAAAATTTGGGGAAAAGTAGGAGAAGGCAATATCTCCGGCAGATTTAGAAGAGGAAGAACGATTTAATTTGACAAAGAATAAGTTCTGAGAATAAAGGGAGGGTCATATAGGCAGACGTTTTATCATACTTAATGAATGGATTTTTTGATCTATCAGAAAAGGGATCATAAGAAGAGGCAAGTGTACTTGATTACGACATTTGAGAATCAAGATAAAAAGAAGAAAATCTGTTGGTTGTGGCAACAGAAGAAATTGGCAGAGAAGAAGCAAGGGGAGACTCTGATTTCAAAGTCAGAGCCTTGGAATCAATTTTTTCTTTATCTTTTTTACTTGCCATTTTGGCACTGCAAAATTTAATAAAGAAAATGATCAGAATCAAAATAGTTAAAATTTTGATAAAATATATGCAAAATAATGTCAAAATTATTTTTTTACAAATCAGAAATGATAATATGCGCCATGTGCAAGGGATAGGTATGAACAAAGAATTCTGAGAAAACACAACCGTCAAGGGGGTGTTTAGGCAAAACAAAATTCTGATGGGGATAAGGTCCTTATCCAACTCTAGGGCTAGGGACTGTCTTAACTTAATATCCAACCTATTAACATCAATTTCAAATTTTGAAGCAAAAAGTATTTGAATATTAATACCAAATTTAACAGTTGAAATACCAATTTCGTCAACAGAAAATGGGTAAAGTGAAGCAAGAAAAGGTATTCCGAGAATTACCCTTTCACTCATATTTTTGACAAGAACAGTAGAAATATGAAAACGAATATTATCAAAACAGACATAAGCATTGTTTAATTCAAAATCAATGTGCAATTTGTTTCCACTTGCAGAGTCAAGTTTCTGAGTGGATTTTTCAAAATATTAATTTGCTAGGAATAAATCCTTCTTGAATACAATTTAAATCGGAACCAGAATCAATTAAAGCAAAAACATCAAAAGCATAATCAGGGGAAATGTAATTCTAACTTTTGAATACCATCTGGGAGGAATAATTTTACTGATCATACTGACAATCTCAACTTCATTGGACAAAGATTTATGGCTGGATTCAACCTCATCATCATGCTCAGTTGTGTCGTTCTTAGAAACACTTCCTGGAAAATATTGGTTAAGATTTAAAAGCAAAAGCTTTTGTTGTAAATCTTTGTTTTCAATATTAACGTCTTGCAAGGCAATTTGCAAGTTAACAATATCTTTCTTGATGATACTAATCTCATGCTGCAAATCTGAGATAGTAACTACCTTAGATTTTTGTTTTGAAAATCGTTTCAAGGTATCTTCAAGAGATATGGTGCCAACAGGTTTTTCAACATCTTTGGTCATGAGTTTCTTAAGTTTTTTAAGATACTCTTCTTTTAAATCAGGATTATCAATTTTTGAAATCAAGGTAAGAAGCAAATCTTCTTGTTCTTCTGATTTGGTCAGAACAGAACAAGTTTTTGGATTGCAGCAAGATTCTGTACAACCAATATTAACGCAATTTGCAGAAATATCAGAAGCAGAGTGATAATCAAAATCAGAGGAAAATAGAAAATCATTATCAGAAGAATAATCAGAAAAATCATTGTTTTGAAAGATTCTAAAGATTTTTTTGCTTATCATCGTCATTGATGTTTAAAGCATTAATCTCTTGTTTAATCTTTTTGGGAGGTTTTGGGCACTTGTCAGTATAGTGTCATTTTTCTCCACAATTAAAACATCTATTTTTAGAAAAATATTTTTCAAATTTAGATTCTTTATTCTGTTTAGGAGGCTTTGAAAATTTAGGTTTATTAAATTTTCTTTTCTTGTGGCTATTGTAATATGGAGGGGGGATTTCATGAAAGCTTTAGATTTCTTCCTTTGTGTTCTGGAAGGAGCAATAGGAGGAAATCCAAACTGTTCACAGAAATTTCCCATTTCATACTTAGCTTTCTTGGCGTTCTTAAGCTGCTGTCGGATCATCTTTTGATCGATGCACATCTTAATACCAAGTTTTTTGACAGTAGAAAATAAATCTCCATAAGTCAAGTTTTCAAAATCAATAAGACCAGTGTCAGAACTGATCAATTCATCTTTAACTTTGTGAATAAACAATGAAGGCAATCCATCAATAAATTTCTCTTTCCAATAAGGTTTTTGATTATCAGGTCTAACCATGACACGGGAAAGAAATACATCTTGATACCATCTATAGTCAAACATAGTAGGGCATCGAAGATTATTCAGATAATTAGAAATACGAGAAGTGATATTGGAGGGAGTACCGACAAAATGTTTGATAATTGTATAAATCAAGGAGTTAACACCATCAGGTCCACCCATACCAATTTGCTCATTAAAAATGGGCAGTCCTTCTTCATCACTCTTTACTGCTTTCCTGATTTGATCCCTTCTTAGTTCAGTGAGATAATAGATAATTGTTCCACCAATTTCTAAGAGTACCAGAAAACCCAGTAACAAGTAAATCCACAATATCAGCTTAGCTTTTATTGTGATTAGTGAGATAGGCGTTAGCAACCATGGACATATGATTCATCTTATTAAGCAGTTCTTGCTCAGACAAACCATCAATATTCCACTCATACAATTTATCAGCAGAGACAGAGAATTGGGATTGGAGAAACCTTTCCTCAAATTGTAAATCAAGAGGAGTGGGTTTTGAATAAAAATTCTTTGTAAGATTAAAAGGTTTAGATCCGTCAAAAATCCTTTGGAGTTTTGGCACCATTTCAATCTTACCAAAGTTTTGTTCAAGAACTCTGATGTCAGAATCAGTAGAATCCTGAGAAGAAGTTTCAGAATCAGAAGAGGAAACTTTTTTGATGCCAAAGTTCTGTCCAGAAGAACTGGCACGAGCAGTAGTTAATTCAGAAAGCAATTTCTTGACTTTCTCAAGGTTCATTTGAGAAGTCGTTTTTAAACCAGAAGTTTTTTTTCAAATCAGGAAGATGAATCAAGGGTTTTTCAATCTTTGAAGGAGTAGAGGAAACTTTTGGATCAGAAGAGAGAGAGGGAATTTTCTCTTCAATACGGCCCAATTGTTGTCCTAAAATATGAAGGGAGTGGGAAACAAAATTATTTTGTTCGATAATCTTCCTATCGTTATTGATAGGGTTTTTATCATCATGAGTTTTGAAAGGAGAGCATTTAACAACAATTTTGTTGACATCAAGAAGAGTGTTTTCAAGAGGAGGGTGAGAAGATCTGACAGTAGATTTATCTTCTCTGATAAAATTCTTTTTGACAACATTCAAAACATTATCGACAGGGAAATGTTTTTGAAGATAATCAAAAAAACAAAATATGTTTTTGGGACTTAATCATCATCTCAGCCCATTTGACCTTGATGAGATTTTGTTCCTTTTCAGAATATTTGGCATGGTAAGCATGCAGTAAAGCACGATTTTCAGAAGATTTAAAATCTTTGTTCAAAGCAGGCCAATCAATGATAGAAAAGAAATCTTTGATGGGAGCAGTAGCAGTGAGGACATTACACTGATGAGGAGCAGTGGGAAGAGGAGCATTAAAATCAGAAGCAGAAGGAGAAAGAGATCCACCTTCGTCATCCGTTTGGGGATGATTTCTAGTAGAATAAAAAGCAGAAGAAACTTGGGAATCCGTAGAAATTCCTTTGAGTTTCAAATCAGGGTTAACAGGATAAAGAGAGGGAGGAGCGTTAAGGGAGAGGTCTTTCGAACAGAGGTCTTTCGATTCTATTTAAAAGTTCTAAATCAGAAAAATTGATTTTGACAGATCCATCCAGAAGTCAAAATATTAAGCGTCAAAGCTTTCAAAATATGAATATCATTCAAAGCAAGAGAAATATTAGGGAAAACATCAAAATGGACAGGGCCATTAAACAGAGAAGACTGAATCATGCAAAGAATAGAAGTACGAAAATCAACAAATCTTGCGTCACGCAAGCATAACAAAATAGAAGCATTAATACCAAGTCAAGTCAGTGGCTTGACTGCAACTTGAACAAAACCGATATGCCAAAACTTAAAACCTTTAGCAAGAGAATCGTTAATGAATTTCTTGTTAAAAAGGGTAATAGTTTGATCTTTGCCGGTAATAGCAAAGGTTTGCTTAACAATTTTAATAGAATATTCAGATCTAAAGACAGATTTAGACCATGAAGTAGTATAAACATCTTTATTAGACAATTTGGGAATATTCCATTTATCAAAAATAAAATTATTATCACTTTCGACAGAAAAATGTTCAGAATTAACCACGTCAGGTGGTAAACTGGAATTAGAGCTAACAGAAGAATTAGATCTCCACATTATGACACACAAACTAAACTCAAAATCACACACTAGGCAAAGTCTTAAAGGATCTCATCCTAGGTACTTACTCACAAGGAAAACTTCCTAAGCATGTCCTTCCTAGACGCTAAACTATCCACACATACCCTTGGCCTAACCCACAGTTGAAACCAGAACTATTCACACATATCCTTGGCCTAACCCTCAGCACCTACTAAATGCCCTTCACACGCCAACCCAGGCTTTTCAACGGGACTTACAGGTTTGCAAACTGAAGTGACGGGGTGGTGAACTACCGTTCCTTACAACTGTAGTGACAGGGTGGTGGACTACCGTCTAACAACTAGGATCTCGACACAGAGAAAGGTTAACAGGGAGAAAATAAAAAGGAGAAGAACAAGACTATAAGACTATACTCATGGGGCTCAAGAGAGAGCAGGATATATATATCTGAAATCTTTTTGAACAACATAGGGAGATAAAAATATTTTCAATTCTTAACTGTAACATGTCTCATTTTTAGTAGGTAGCATTTTTGAAGCATTTCGATATTAAAAAATAGTCTAAATTTTGTAATTTAAGAATCTACAATTTCTTTGAAATTGCAAAGGATCCTAAACCATGGGAGAGAGGAGATGATGTATAGCATTACTCGGCATGGTTCCCACTCCCCATGTATAACATTACTTAGCGTGGTCCGCGTAGCATTTGGTGCAAGTAATTTTATACTCCACCATTTTATCCTCATTTCATCCTTCAAAAGCTATTTGGTATGATCCCCCTACCAAAAAACTCATTTCAATACACTAAATACTATGGAGATCACGCAACATCAACTTTTGGAGAATGGAAGGAGGATAAAAGGGTGAATTATAGGATTACTTGACTACAATATAAGGCAAAGCAGAATGGAAGTATTTTCTACAATTCTTTCCTAAAAATGTTTCGTCCAAAATATTTTTAAAATTTAATTATAATGACAATATTCCAAGTTTTTTGAAACAATGGTATGAAATTTGAGACCTTTTTAGCATTTTAATTTTTTTTATTTGTTCTAAATTATTCAATATGATTTGATTTGAATTTATTTATTTGATTTGGACATTCAAGTGACACTTGTTAACATTTTAGATTGCCATTTCTCATAAGCATTCTAAACGATTCTCCTGAGGGCTTTTGCTTTTATAATATATGAGAGATGTTACATACTCTTCCAAGTGCTTACTCTTTTTTTTTTTTTTTTTGAAAAACATGGAATTTTCATTGATGAAATTTCACTAGCATAAAGCTCTTACATCACTGAGCATACAGTTCTGAAAAATCATAGCTAAAAGCTATGAAGGTTACAAAGTCATAAAAATGAATTCAAGCTTCCGCTAACCCATGTACAATTGCATTTGAGGAATAGATCTGCTTCGTGCAGACTAGATCTAGGACATGGGTAGCCTAAATACAAAAACAAAAAATAAAAAACTATAAACTAAAAATTCAGCCCTGAGAGTTAAGCTCCCACACCAATCTATTCCATCCTCAACCCGAAGGCCAGGACAACAAATCCATCCTCAACCCGAAGGTCAGGACAAACAAAAAAATAAAAAACAAAAAACAAAAACCTCACAAGCAGTTAGGGAGGAGCACAACATCGTAGACATCCCTTCGGAAGACATGTCTTGGCCGAAGGAGACGATCAGATATGAAGTTGAAGAGACTAGATCTGGATCTAGATCTAGATCTAAAGCAACCCGCAAGAAACAGAGACCAGAGAAGTCTACAGAGAAGACACCGAGCACTGCTACCGTGAAAGGGGAGGAGGGAAGACACCGAGAACTGCTAGATCTTCTCTCTTCTTGAAATTCTTCTTAATGCTGTCTAGAAGAAGAGAGAGAGGAATTCTAGAGAGGAAGCAGAGCCTCTCTCTCTAGCTCAAGTGCTTACTCTCAAGTGTACACTCTCTGACATGGCGGTAAAGCTTGCCCAATTTCGGCAATATATATTAAAGATTGGATTCATATATTTAGCATATATTAAAAGACGACATCCCATGTGGAGCGTGAATGACACTCGCCTAACCACCAATAAATTAGATGTGTTTCAAATGCAATAAACGACATGTAATAGTTAGTCGTTCAGTGCATGTGGCTGGGAAACCCTCCATGTTATACGATAAGCTACTTAAAATCACATCAAGTCAATGGGTATGAAATGAGTGATAAAGGAGTGTAAATGTTAAATGTTTGTTTTGTTGTAATCTTATTGAATCTAGGGATCACTAATTTTTGAACATGGTCTAAGTAAAAGGCTTTGGAGGGCAGTTATGATTAAATGTTTACTGCCTCTGTAACACCCTAGTTCCATATTGGGAAGATGAGAAGAAGCACACATAGAGTGGGTGGTTTGTAAAGATAGTCATGGGTGCAAAGTCCTATATTACCTCGTTACTAGGTAAAATTGAGCTTTATAATGAATTTTAGAGAAGCCCCAAATTGACTAGTCATTTTAGAGTAATAGCGCAGATGTGACTAGCACTTTTTCTTGAATCGTTACAAGTGATATCAGAGCTCACCTAGTAATGCCAAGTCATATGGTACTGTAGCCCTACATGACGTGGCCCTGACGAAGACGTCAGGAATTTAAAAGGGGGAGTTTGTAATACCTAATTCCATATTAGGAAGATGACAAGAAGCCCACATAGAGTGGGTGGTTTATAAAGATAGTCATGGGTGTTAAGTCTCGCATTTCCTACTTGCTAGGTAAAACTGAGCTTTATAATGAATTCTAGGAAAATTTCAAATTGACTAATCCTTTTGGAGTAATAGCGCAGATGTAGCTAGCACTTTTCCTGGGTCGTTACAGCCTCGATCTTACTCATTTCAAGCATTTGTAAGTTGGCCATGGCATGGGGTTCACTGTATATCACATCACGAAATTCAGAAATAATATCAAGTTTGGGAATATGTTGTGCTCAGCAGAAATTCTTTTACATAATATCCGTTGGGAGGTAAGGACCCGTATGGGGAGCGTGGGGAAATATATATAAAGATACTCTTGATAAGGCTATGTTACGATCTTAAATGTCTCGCATAACTTAAAGTGGCATCTCGAACATCCTCCTCTTGTAAGCCTGTTTTCAAGGGCGGTGGCTGGGTAGTGGCTTGGTGGGATTCTTGTCGATTGAATGGGAAAATGGGGCTTTTGATATTGTGTTTTCGTGTTATTCTAATTTGGTGTGATGTCTAACATGGGCATTTTCTATTGGAGGACACAAATTATCTAGTTTATGCACAAAAGGTCCAAATAAAAATTATTCTCTTAGTGAATTTATTGTATCTCACTAAATTATATGTTGGTTTTGACAAAGTCTAGATTATTTAATTAAAATTTTAAAGAATGTACTGCCAAATTACTAGTTTTTCTTCATTCTTCGTGATTACTAACATTTTTAAGAATGTGTGTCCATCGGAGTGGGATCCGGCTTAGGGTTACAAAATCAAATCTATAGTCCATGAACTTCTCCTCTAACCATAAAGGAAGGAAATCAGATGTATGTTGAATTCTAGCCAAACATTAATCTCTTTCATCTTCTAGTTTCTTTCCTTCCCTGAGACAAATTCTAGTTTAAGCATCATGAAGATCTCGCTGGACCCAACTAGATACTTGGAGCTTAACTTTCAATGTCTTTATAGGTACTCTTGGTCGAAGATTTGACCTGATTATCCCATGGAGAGAGGAAAAAGAAAGTGGCAAATTAAGACAAAGACAAAAGGAAGACTCGTGTAGCAAATCATGGACAAAATCAAAAGTATAAGGTTTACGAAAAATTTATGCTTTGTTTGTTTCGGCGTAAAATATTTTCAGGAAAGTTATTTTACAGAAAAATATTTTACGATAAAAAAATTTTCTAGTGTTTGGCACGCGCACGGAAAATCACAAATACTTTTTATATTCCCAATATAAAAATACTAATATACAATAATTTAAAAAATAAAATATAAAAGTAGTCGCCTGGGACTCGACCGAGACCTGCCTGAGACCTCGCCGGGAGTTGCCTGGGACTTGATCGGGACTCGCCCAGGACCCCGTCGGGACCTGACCAAGACTCGACCAGGCTTGCTAGGGACCCGCCCTAGACTTGCCCAAGACTTGCCCGAACCAGCCCGAAACCTGACTAGGACTTGACCGTGCAGGTCATGGGCGGGTCCTGATCAGGTACTGATCAAGTCTCAGGCGAGTCCCAGGTGGGTCTCAGGCAAGTCCTGGTCACATCCAGGGCGAGTCCCGGTCACGTCTCAATGGGGTCCCGATTAGGTCCTAGGTGGGTTCCGGCGGGTCTTGGGCAGGTCCTGAGTGGGTCCTGGTTAGGTCTCGATCAGGTCTCGAGCGGGTCCCGGTCAAGTCCCGATAGGTAGGTTAGTTCCCGGCAAGGTCCCGGGCAGGTTTCGATCAGCTCCCAAAAAGGTCTCAGACGGGTCCCAATCTGGTCTCAAGCCGGTCCTGGTCAAGTCTCAAGCGGGTCCCGGTCAGGTCCCAGCGAGGTCTCAGGCAAGTCCCGAGCAGGTTCTGAGCGGGTCCTAGGTGGGTCTTGGCATGGTCCATCAATTCTAGAATGAGATGCTCAAAGTCAAAAAATAGTTTACGGTTTTGAAAACCGTAAACTATTTCCCAAAATTAAAGAAGAATTTTCGGTCAAAGAGAAAATATTTTCCGTTGACTATTATTTTATGTCTCACTAAACACTTAAAAATACGTAAAATATTTTCCATAAATCATTTTACAGGGAAACAAACAAATCTTAAAGTTAGAAGAAGGAGTATTTTTCGTTGATTATTATTTTATATCGCGTCAAAAACCTAAAAATACGTAAAACATTTTCTGAAAATTATTTTATCGGTAAACAAATGAACCTTAAAGTCATAAGAAGAAGAAGAAGTAGAAGCAGCTGAAAAGTGGGATATACTCATATACACTACACGCTAGCAGCAACTGCCAAATGTTCCTTGAGATTCAATAAAATAAGGCTGCATCATCATTTTGCACATCCTCACCCTCCAGATAAATGCCTGGACACGGGGTCCAATTAATGCGAGTGTTTCCTAATTCCTGAGGAATGATTGGTTTTGCACCACTAGATGAATTCCCCCCTTTTTTTAAAAAGAATTAGTCTACAAATAACCTATTTAATAAACTAATGTACGACGAGGATGTGTACTAATGAAAATTAGCTATAGATTTTTTTTTTTTTTAAAAAAAATAATACTATTTAGTAGACTTTGATATAATGACAATTATCTAACTTGATAATGTTGTAGTAAAAACTAGCTATTGAATGAGTATTTGCAAAATTCTTACTAATCCAAATGTTAATTTTTACTACAACATTATTCTTGAGAGTCGTATAATTAGAGTTTATTAAATAGCATTTCTTGGCTACAAATTATCTCAAAATCAATAATGAACCGAATTGTTTGCCAACACATTTATGTTACGGTATTAGAAGTTGCATGCAAGAGGACTCCACCAAGACACATGCATGGCTAAAGTGATGTGCATGGCTGAAGAGGTTGCTTAGGACAAGAATTAATCAATAGCTGGAAGCCTGGCGGCTGGAAGCACAATGAAAACGTACGTTGAATGGACACATGACCTGGAAACCTTTCATTTCAAAAAAGAAAAAGTAATTCATATTATTTACTTTGGTAACAAGATAAAAGAGCTAAAGAGAGATAGGTCAACATGCTGCATATAATCTAAATTAAAGCTTTATCTTATTTATTCCTCCCATCAAAAGAATAATAAATCAGAATAAATCAATTCTAATTTTGATTCCACAAATAATGTTTAACTTATTTCAAATAAATTACCAAACACCTGTAATTGTGTTTGATTTAAATTACAATAAATATATGTGGCATACGGGCCACACTTCAATATATTTAGGAAATTTCTTACAACACCAATACAATTGTGAATTGTTAATTAAAGAAAAAGTAAGATAAATAACAATGTTTGAGTAATTCCTATACACCATCCTTTTATCCCCCAAATCTCATAGTGTATAGCATTACTCTCTTATGTACGTACGGTGGCTGAAATATATATATAGTTCCTTGCTTTGATTTAAATTTTTCTGGATGGCAATGAGACACGCTTGCGGTATTCTGCAAGAGCCCACAATGGGAAAATATTTCTGTATGCTGCATAATGTAACATACAGTTCTCCAAGATGACTCCAGTGATTTCCTGTATGAAAGAGTATTGATGAATGGTTAGAACGCTTTGGAGGTAAAATTCAAGCATAATATACTTCAAGTGTTGTTATTTTGCTAATTTCCTCCCTATTCTCTCTAAATTAATTTGAAGCAATATTGTTAAAGAGAGGTACCTCTTGAGGAAAATCACCATCTTCCAGTTGAGAATTAATTATCAGCTTTGCTGCATGGTGAAGAGGTGTCGGGTCTCTTTCAGCCTATTACAGATACCATTTTAACATCAAAATATGCCAGAAAAACATATGACCGTATGATATAAGAGAAACAACAGTACTAGATTTGTAAACCATTAACTCACTTGTCCAGCAAGAATGAGACCCATCATCGCCCATGCAGTCTGTACCAAATTTGATCGGTTTCCTTCAAGCGATACATATTCCTACATAATCAAGCACAAAGAGTTTGTAATTTTATCTAGCATCTACAAAATCTTAGAAAGACAAAACAAGAATGTCTTTTCTTTAACAAAATGATCCAAAAACTTCATTGATCGACTGAAATTCTTCCCCAAATAAGAATTCGTGGAACGACATGGTGGATGCTATTAAAGGTTCTTAAATTGTTATCAATGATGTAGAGAGTAAAGATAATGAAAAAATTAATGATGTTTGGAAATAAAGATGAAAAAAAAAAAAAAATTAAGATTAAGAGGCTTTTAGCATTATGTGTGTTAAAACATCACCTTGTTTGGGCATGAGAGATAGCTCTCTCCCCAACCACCATTATCTCTTTGTGCTCTGAGTAGAAATTCAACAGCTTTGCGAATAGCTAGACAATTGTTATATGTCTTGCCAGCTGCAGCCAATCCTCTAAGTGCAAACCATGTACCATATGTGAAGCAAACCCCCCAATTTCCATACCTGTGGAAATGCTTAGTCATGTAATAGATTTCTCTGGTGCATCGTACATCTATATAAAAACATAAAAATGTCAACAACAAAAAAAAACATCTAACAAACCAGTGGAAGAACATACCATGAACCATCAGTCATTTGTATGTCTTGAAGGAACTGAGTAGCATTTTTTATGAAATTTTCGATCTCTTTCTTCCGGTGCTCGGGGTATAACTTCTTAAACAAAACTAAAGCTTGGATTGCTGATCCAGTGCACTCAACGTACTCATGCTCAACGACAATGTTCGCGACGAATTCTGTGGGATTAAGGAACTGATATAAAAAATAAGAGAATTTTTCCATTAATATATGATTAAAAAAAAAAGGTATGAATTTAGATGCACTATGTAATTTTGACGCATTCCAATAAACATATTTCAAGGCCGCTTCAATATGTTAAGGTACTTACTTCCAACCATTTTTGGGCTCCTGCTGGTTCCCAGGTAGATAAACCACCATTTTTACTCTGTATTAAACCATACAATAAAGCTTATTGATATGAACGTAGTGAAATATTTATGAAATAATTACAGCACTAGATAAAAGAAACTTTAAGAAAGTTTCAGAACCTTATAAAACCAAATGTAGCCTGGTTTTCCAATTCATACCGATAGTTGCCAAATATTTGTACTTAAAAATTCATTAATGCTAGTGAAAGTTAATCTTCACCTGTAGAGAAAGTATGACATTTATAGAATCATAAAATTGCCTGGGTTCCATTTTCTCTCCAACAATTTCTGGTGACTTTGTGGAGAAAAGTATGCAACACTGAAATAGAGGAGAATTTGATGAGGAACACATTAATTATGGAGAAGGTGCAACACTTTACCCCATTGATGCATTTAAAAAAAGTTAATACCATTAAAGCTTCTGCAGTGCAATCAGAAACTTGCCATCCATGATCTTGATCAGAAAAAGTCCACGATCCTTTAGAAATGTGACGATACATGCTTTTAAAGTCTCCAGAAGGGTTGTCCTTGACCTTTACAGTTTTTTAGGGGAAATGGAATAATTAACATGAATGAATACTAGCTAGATAGTTTTTATTTTCTAAGCAAATAGGTAGATTTGATGATTGTGGTGAAGAGATGCTTTCAAAAATCAAACCTGAGATTTCTTTATGAAGTTGTGTCCTCTTGCAAGCGTAGGTCCAATTTCATCAGTAAAATCACTAGCAAGTAAAGCTTGAATAGCGAAACTGGTATCCCACACTTGACTTCCAAACGTCTACATACAAATGACATATATCAAAGTCAATGATCCCCTCCTTGTTCTTGCAAAGACTCGGGGCTTATAGACTTGAAGCTAGAAAACAAGAGCTTAGGGTTTATACTCAAGTTTGATTAGTTATATTTGCAAAACCCACCCTAGAAAGAAATTTATTTAAGGAAATCTCTTCATTCGTAGTTCAATATTAAGCGCAGTTCAAATGTTCAACAAATCACACACAAAAGGTTCTGCAATTATTTTTGTAGAATATGTGTACTGGCCTGCAACTTGATTCCATCTTCAGCAACCCATATGTAATCTGGGATCCTAGCAATATGCTTCTTAAAATAATCCCCATTTGGATCTTCAACCCAACAAGCAAGCATACATAGGACCTGTTCAATGCAAAAGGCTTTAGGAGTACTGTTATATAGCCCAAATAGATGCTCTGTTTGATAACATTACCTTTTCCACGCATCCAATGGTGATGTATCGACTATTCTCATCTTCATAATGAATGTGCTTCATTGTTACTTGAAGAGCCTTTTCTCTGACCAGCTTGTTAAAGGGCCAGCGAGTGAGAAGAGGCTCTGTGAATATGTATAGACTATCCCAGAGCAGATCTTGTATAAAAGGATGGGGATAGTAGAGATCCTCCTGTAGCAATAGTATTGTATAATCAATACATTGGAAGAATAATGAAAAGCATATGTAGCAATGAGCAAGTATGAGCCATGAGGAGAAGATTAAGGTAAACTCGCCTTTGCGCAGAGATGACGCGCATTCTTCCAATTAACTTCGTTGTACGGTTGAATGTAGAGTTCCTCCCTCAATTGAAGAATGAGAGGTGTGATTGGGCCTACAAACTGTTTCCCATAAAGGTATGACATGGGCATGTACACCATACGGCAATAACACCACATTTTGGCTGCATTTTAGGGGAAGGCAATTGATAAGCAATAAGTAATAAACAAGTTTACCTATCAAAGCGAAGAAAGTAAAACCTCTATAGAAACAGAGTCTTCATACAATAGCGCTAACCATTTTTTTTTTTTTTTAATGATGAGGAACCCTCCAAGGAAGGACCACTTCTTGTATGGACCATTGTCCGGGAAACCCCAAACTCGTGCAAAGCATCCCTTCCACACGAATTAGGTAAGATTCTAACTTTACTGGCATACATGACCATAAGAAATTGTTTACACTTAAAGGGATTCGAACCTTAAACCTAATGGGGATGCCTGCCACCAAGACCAAGGCCCTTACCACTTGAGCCAATTCTTTGGAGTTCATGCTAACCATGTTTAAATTAATCACAATAACTGATTTTAAAAACATCCCATTATGCAATAAGTATCTAAAGTACACTGGCATTTTGCAGGAACTATAATGAAGTAGTAAGCATAAATATATGTACAAACCTGGATGCATGGGGAGAAATGACGGAAGGATCCAAAATTCCGGAGGCATTGGGTTGGTTCCAATCCACTCGAACACACCAAGTATCTACAACGAAAGGAAGATGAATACTAGAGTTAATTATCAGCAATATATATATATATATATATATATATATATATATATATATAGGGTGAGGGAAAAAAAGAGATGAACAACTCAGGAGAGAGAAACTCTTGAACTCCTTTGTGTGATCGAAAAAGAATGTCAGAAGATCGAGAAGAAATTAATGGTGGAGGAATTATGCTAGTCATATTAAAAAAATATATGCCTCACGAGATACATGGCAATTTATTACGTTGGGTTGGAGAAATTTCTCTGACCCAGCTTGGTCATACCGAAAGCCAAGCCTTTCCCCAAGAACATATGTGTGTTACACCACCATGATCAAGAATCCACTTTCGCGCTCTCGCACAAGCATTGTCTTGGCCACCGTCAGGTCCTTCCCCCAATATACGCATACAAATGTAGCTGAGAGCTGTGCAAAACATGGTGCTATGACCCTCTATGTGTAACCCCCAGCCACCGTCTTCATTCTACATACAATTTACAAAATTTACATCATACTTGACAGTTTAACAATACAATACAAAAAAAAAAAAAAAAAAAAAAAAAACCAAAACAAAAACAAAAAAAAAAAGAAAAAAGAAAAAGGAAGCAAGTAATTCAAGGATTAACATGTAATGCTTCTAAGAATATGCACCTGATGATAGTGTATGTATCGAAGGATTTCCTTTTGATACTCGGCAGGGAACACTATATTAAGATGTCCAGTAATGTACAAACAAATTACCTGCATTTTTTGGGGTTAAAAAGAATACAATTAGCAGTTACATCAAGATGAAAACTAAAACTCGTCAAAGGCAGGTATGTCGTCATGGATCCTATGGTACATTTCATAGTCTGGTCAAAAGCCAACCGACGGTTCAAATTTAACTTTGGTTAAACGTCCTCATTTTAACTACACATTAAAGGTCTGAACTATGAGAGCAACTTCTATACGGGTGTGGCACAAACTCACCCCTTTGCGCCCACCAGTCAGGAAGTAACACCTAAGCATATCATAGTAAACTAAGGCATAAGAAAAAAAACACAACCACACCAAATTATACCAAATATTAGAAGGAAAAAAAAAAAAAAAATTGAAGGGGTGGCTGGATGGCCACCGTACCCTCTCCCCCACTTAGGGTAGCTGGCAACCACCCCAAAGGGAGGTGGGGGCGGCAGCAACTCATGGGGGTGGCTCGCGCTAGCCACCCGGGTGGCCGGCGAGCCACCCCATGCATGGTCTAGGGGTGGCCTACGCGGCCACCCCATGGCCTGGTGGCCGGCCACCCCCAGATCTGGCTGGGGTGGCCACGCAAGCCAACCCCAAGCTATGGGGTGGCCGGCGAACCGCCCTCACCTCCCTCCCTCTACAAATCTTTTTTTCAAAGAAATTAAGAAACCTGATATAATCAAGTGTTTTGAGTTTATATTTCTAATATACTCTATGCTGAAGTGTCAACTCCTTATTGGTGGGCATAAAGAGGTGAGTTTGTGCGAAGTTATTCTCCTGAACTATAAGCTGTGACTTGACACCGTTTAAGGAGGTAGATAACATCTCTTATCAAGCTAAAACCTTCTCCCTTTTATTGATGAGCACCAAGCCATTCATTGTTAAAAGTAAAGCAAACAAGAGAGCAAAAAACTTCGCCTCTGACTTGCTCGCACAAAAACCATAACAGCAACAACAAATTGTTTAGAAACCATCTTTAGAAACAGTTTTCCAGAAAATAAAAATAAAAATAATTGAAACACAGTTTCAATGTGGAAGAAACAATGGTTTTCTATTCACCGGAGACACTGAATCTCCTGCCTCTCCAACAGAAGGAAGGTTTTAGGTTGAAAAGCTACCTCCTTAAACAACGTGAAGTTGATGCTTATGGTTAAGACTTTTTGCTTGTAATAAAAACGACCACGTCTAACCAGAAAGGAGTTATGGGAAAAGTCCACATTCCACCCCTTAAACTACCACCTAATTAATAATGTCTCTCTCTAAACTACCAAAAAAGTGACAATATCCCCAAGGTCAGCAAAAAGACAAAAATGAGCCTAAATTTTCTCAATAAAACAAAAATATTCCAATAAATTAAAAAGCAAAAAAACAAAATAAAAAACAAAAAATAAAAAACAAAACAAAACAAAACAAAAGAAATTTAAGAAAAAATGAAAATTTTACATTTCCACACCTTGGTTTTTTTTTTTTTAATTAATTTTTTTTTTAAAAAAAAAATTTATTTTATTAAGAGTATTTTCGTCATTGGGGGTGATTGACAATTTCTAGTAGCATTTTTTGTCAATTTGATAGTAGTTTGAGGGGGTACACAGACTTTTCCCAAGAATTTTTGTTAACTCTAGACCCTCGGTTGGTTTTATAGCACATCACTACAATACATAAGTCGGATCCATGTTTGATTATGTGATGATCACATTAATGTTATATCACCACTTATTCTAAAAGTTTTATCATTTAATTAATATTCTAATAAATTATGAAACTAATAAATAAATAAAAAATGATATATATGATAATAATTATGAATCTCACCAAGGGGGGAAGGAAAAACAATGGGCCGGTATTTTCAGCAGGCCAATGGCCATCACTAGCCTGCAAGGCCTCAAAGAAATAGGCCGCCCTTCTCAATGCAGCTGTAGCCTTTTCATATGTAATTTCCTCTCCATCCTCAACCTTTACAGCGGGAATTGTTTGTTTGAAGTTCTTTTCCCTAAGAAACTGCAATCATTTTGACAAAAAAAAGGAGAATATATATTAGAGTAAGCAATTTCTGAATCATTAGATATCTCATGATGTATGCGAATTTTAAAGCTGCTAGATTACTCTGTACGTATCCTGAGGTGGGAGAGCAATATTATCACCTACTATTACCAATTCATTGTCGGTTAGGATTTATCTTGTTTTTTGATTTGGCACCGGGTATTCATTAGAGTCTAGTTTGGTTACTATATATAAGGAATTAGAGTCTAGCTAGTTGTGAATTAGAGTCTAGATAAGATGAATGGCTGAAATTTATGAATTTGAGAATCTCAAATTTAAAGAAAATTCTAAGGGATCTCAATCCATAAAGTGTGACAGCTCGAAGCATCCTATAGCTGTTCCATGGCCCATAAAATTTACGAAAATTTTACACCATGGCATAGATTTTGATGCCGTGGGAAAGATTGTGACCATGGCAAGAACAGGAAAGTAGCTTGCTGTTTTTGAGTGTAGAGGATCAAATGATATTGGTATAGATCATAGCTAGAGAGAAGATGGGTATACCTGTATTCGCCATAGGAGATCACTGTTAGGTTTCACGTGAAACCGGTTGTTGTAGAAATTTTGGCGAGCCTCTTCAACCTCAGCCCTCTCTTCTGGGGTACCAGCCTGAGGGTCAAACTCCCATATCTGCCTCCCAACAAAGTTGTTTGTGCTAAAGATGTAAGGGTCATTGCCACCCTCTCCTATCTTAAGCCTCCACATTCTTCCAGCTTATCAGTTTCTTGAAACAAGGTGGTGAGTGTTCAATGAAGAAGTCGCAAAAAACTTTGTGAGATATGGCTCTCCAAACAAGGTGGCTTATGTTCAGATCGAGGTTTCCTACGATGTAGAGTTGGCTAGCAAGAGGAACAAAAGGAGAAGGTCATTGTTGGGCAGAGGCAGGCCTTAAACTTAGGAGTAGTTTTGTGATATGAGTAGGCTCATACCAACCTTTATATAGATAAAGCTACACCCGATATGAGTATGACATTTTGTTATTATATTTATGAGTAATGCTACTACTCTTTACTTCAATTTATTACTCTCATTTCACATAAGCTAATGTGTTTTAAGTCACTTTCTTTTTGTTTTCTTTAACTGACTGATATAAAAAGATACATAAAATACTCTAAGTCAACCAGTGTAAAATGAGTGTGAATAACAATTTTACTCTATATTTATCTCTGTCTCTCTTATCTTTGAAACCAGTGTCATACAAAATTAAAACATTAAACACACATATGTTAAACCAAAAGATGGCATTAACAATTTTGAAACTATTAAACCAAACAGGCATTAAGGACATGTTTGGAATACGTGCATCAATACAATGGAATAGTTATTCTATATTCTATTATTTGGTTGCACTATCATATTATTGGGACTATAGAATAGCTATTCAACTAAAATGATGAATAATTATTCATCTAAAAAGAATTAAGGAATTATTAGTCTCCCAAGAATAGGCTAACACGTTTTTTTTTTTATAGACACCAAAAAAAAATGTACTAATTAATTAATTGTCTCCCCATGGGGTAGACAACCACCCCCAAGGGGGTGGTCAGACAACATAAGCTTTGGGGGTTGTAATGACCACCCTCACGGCTCAAGGGTTACGTAGTTGCATCAAACCCCGATGCGCTATCGGGGTCGCCATTGTAATGTCCCGACTTCAATAAAAACTCGATAAGAAAAATAATCCCATAATCCTCATGGGGCTATTACAGACTTATGATTGATAAGTATTTAACTCCTACTCATCATTTGATTAACATGGATAAGTGTTTTAACCCCCACTCATCACTAGTACTTGCTGAACCAAAAAGATAAGAGTTTATCTCTCGCTTATCCATAGGTAAGAATTAGACGTACATAAATCTTTTTCAGAAATCTTTATAATTTTTCATTTTCAGAAATTAGACATTCGTTAAAACACAAGGCTAGCTCGTACGTAGTCAATAAATATGCATACCAGATGTTCATGGCATGTAAAACATTTCAATACAATTGGAAAGATTTACTTATAAGAACAGTTTCAAAACTATATATTATTGCCATCTTTTGGTTTTACTCAAGAAGTAGGATTTTTGTCCTTTTATCTCCAGATTAGGTCATGCATGTGGCGTTTAAAATTACCATCAAAATTTAATAGTGATCTTCCCAAATTCAATAGTAGCTTTAAAAGTCACATCAATGAAAGTCATATTTCTAGCATTACTCTTTAGCTTTACATATTTGTGCCTAATGTTTTAATTCAATTTGTATGATATTAGCTTCATAGATAAATTTTTAAAGGTGAATCCATTGTAGATATCAGCAGATCATATATATATATATATATATATATATATGAACGAAAAAAATTCATGGGGCGCATGGCTGAAGTTGTTCCGCTTACATCCTTCAATTAAAAATACCAGGATAATCTTTGTGATTAATATATATGGTACAGATTAATTAGTCGAAGACTATCATTAATTTATCTTGAAAAATCCAGAGGATTAAGATTCATTATTTATAATTAAAGAGATATCGATGTAGCAAACATCCCATTATCTTGGCTTGCAAGGTGTACTAAAAAGAATAATAATGATTCATGTAATTCACGTTGAAAATATTTAATTAGAGGACCATATATGTGCAACGGTTAAAACATTCCTAATGCCACCGCACTTTATGCTCTAATTAATTGTATGTGTATCTATATATATATATATACATATATATATATATATATATATATATATATATTAAATGCCGAAAAAAAGAAAACAGCAAGGTTACCACATCTAAAAAAATAAAACTTCCCCCTCTCCCGCTTTGAATAGAAAAAATAAAATTTAAAAAATTTAAAAAAAAAAAATCTAAAAAAATAAACTTGTTTTTAGAATGTTGATACATCCACGCACACCAATAATTTTGGCAAGGAGACTTGCAAAAACAAGAAACCGGCCCAGGTGACTTGTCGGAGGTATCAACGGGAGACTACAATGCCCAAGTCAGCGAAATGCTTTGGAAGAGAAAATAAGAAGTAAGAGAATGAGATGGGGAGAAAATGTGCATACATATCATACTAGAGTTTGTCACCTGCATTTACAAGATTGTTGTCCTATGGCAAGTGGTTTTGATATGACATGGATAGGAGTTTAAGAGTTCAATATGAAACATAACACTCACAAGCACTGCGGCATTTACAACAATTTTTCCATTACTTGTGAATCTCTTTTACATTGACCTATCTCACAAGGGTTCAATATGATTGATTTGATAACGATACTTATCTTCCTTAATTATCTTATAAATGAGTCTTTTGTATTGTGACAATGTCAAGGAATAAGAGCAAAATTAATGTAGTCATTTGAATTTTATCTTGTGGATGTAAGTCATAGACTGAAACACGTAAAGATTCTTGTGTTTGTTTTCTTTTATTATGTTTTTTATTTTATATTTCCATAGCTTTATATTCTCTTTCATGTTGTATCCTTTGTTTTAATATGAAATTTCTTCCTGCTACTAAAATTGGAGAATAAAAAAAAAAAAAAAATACTTGATTCGATCTGGTCATGTTCTCATTAAAAATTGTTTTTTTTTTTAAAAAAAAAAAAAATTCCAGTTGGCATAGCTCTAAACTACTTAATTTGATTCTTGTGATGTTTTTTTCAATTAATTATTAGCTCTTGCTCTATTAAATCCTAGTCTCTAATCTCTATCACTTGGATTAATGACATCCCATTATTCTCGGGAGTTCAAGAATGTGTCCAATAGAGTGTGGGATACGAAATCAAATTAATTAGTCGAAAAACATTCCATAAAAAGAAAACAATTGGGTCATTCATTATAAATATAAACAATCCTAATTTATAAGATTCTTGGTTGAAGATTTTCTTATCAAGAAGACGCGCCGGCAGCAACTGCCAAATATTCAATGAGATTCACTAAACCCTCCAAATTAAGAAAGTAAAGCTAGAAATGGGATGACTGGAACGTGGTCCAATTATTAAAGAAGATGAATCCCCATTCGTTTTGTTAATTTAGGCTACAAATTATATATATATAGTTGTCAATGTCCCCAAAAAAGTAGCTCAATCATTTTCAACCACGCTTAATGAAGTGGAAGTCGCTAGTTCAAATCCCTTCCATATATCTATATATATATATATATATATATATAGTTGTCCATCATAAGGTGGAGCCCTTAGCAATCCAAAAGATTATGAAAATCCTTTTGAAAATATTTCATTTATAATATAATGGCCCGGCACAAATAAAAAAGCTACTTTAATAAGATATTCACATATATTCAGAATTAGGAATATTATTTAACAGATGATTATTATTATTATAGAAAAAATCATTGGTATGACCCATTAAAAATGTTGAGTATGTTTATGATTTTTTTTTTTTTTTTTTTTTTTTTTACTTCAAGTAATTCAAATAAAAGAAACTATAATCATCGCAAATTAACTAACAAATTCCAAGCAAAAAACAAGTCCATCATAATAATACAATGTTATTATTTGTTAGAGTGGCTTAGGATTAGGAAGTGGATGTCTTTGCTTTGTGTTACAGGTTGTTGTACTTAGTAAGGATGCAACAGAAAGGGAAAGACAAGTTGTGATGATTCCCTTCCAAAAGAAGGTTATTTGGTGTTAAATCCTTCTACAGTATCATGGGTTGTCTTGATGGTTTATGTTTCCTTTGGAAGAGTGTTTGGAGGACTAAAGTTTTGTTGAGGGTGACCTTTTTTATATGGCTAGTGACCTAAGGAAAAATTCTTACCATAGACAATCTTTGAAGCAACACATCATCGTGATTGATTGGTGTGTTATATGCAAAAAGAATAGGGTATCTGCAGATCACCTTCTTCTTCATTGTGAGGTTGTTTGTACTATTTGAGTTGTCTTGGGTTATGCCTAGACGAGTAGTTGATTTGCTAGCTTGTTGGTGGTTTGCTGGCAGGACTCAGAGTGCTGTTGCTTTGAAGATAGTGTCTTTGTGCCTTTTGTGGTATCTTTAGCGAGAAATGAATGGTAGGTGTTTTGAGAACTACAAGAGGTCTTTGGATGAGTTGAAATCTTTTTTCTTCAACACTTAGTATCTTTGGACAACTGCTTAATTGTGTTTCTCTTTTAATGATTAGTTTTCATGATTTCCTTGTTCTTTTTGCCCCTACTACTTAAGTAGTTTCTCTTATATACTTTCTGTATAAATGCGATGACTTACGCTTTTAATGATATATGCCTTGTTTCTTATTTCGGTTATGCATTGTTGCTAGCTGTCTATCAAAATCTAACTTTTTACTTTTGTAACTTGCCGTCTATGGGATTGATCATATTGCTTCTTTTCTTTTCTTTTTTCTAACTAGTTTATGATGATTTAAAGACATGAATTCTCATGATTTTCATCACTTATGGAGTAATGAATAGTGCCTATTAGTGATTATATTAATAGGTTTTAAAAAATTTGATTAGACTGGAATCCAGTATAATCAAATATTTTCTAAATAGGAAACAACAGATTCTACCACTTTGGATGGCCTAGGGTGGCCAAATTACCCAAAGGGATTAGAAGTGGTTCAGCCACTTCCAAATTCAACCATAGGGAGCAATTTGTGAGCAGTTCAAACCCTAAAGACTAATTTAACAATTATCCCATAAACATATTAGCATGTTTGGTTTAATTTTTCATTTCTCTTTCTCTTTCTCTCTCTCCCTTATTATTAGTATTATTAGTATTTGGTTGTGTCAAAATTTACAAAATTTGCAATCTCACTCCTCTGTTAGAAATTTTTGTTAAATCCTAATAGAGAGGTGAGAACTTTCCAAAATAACCATGTATTTTCCTCAATTATTATTATTATTATTATTATTATTATTATTATTTTGTTTCGTTTTTGTTTTGTTTCACTTTTTATAAAAAAAATTAATTATAATTTAAGGATAATTTTATGTTTTCATAAAGTTTACAAGGGTATAATGTGATTTTACTTTTTAACCATCTAATTTAATCCCAAAGCTTAACAAGAGAGGTGAGATTGCAAATTTTTAAAGTTCGATACACTAAATTGAGAGTTTTTAAGCTTTGGGAAGAAAATTGCAAAAGTAATGAAAGTTCAAGGAGATTAAGTGAAGTTTCTCCAAATAAAATTATTTATTTGAAAGTAGAAGTGTCAAAGAGATGTAAGTTTGGAAGTTTACATACCAAAAGGGCAAAAGTTTGAGGGGGTACATAGTTTTACCGCACTTCAAATAAACTTCATAAAAATGGCATTTTTGAGAGTTTATGTCCAAAAAGGTCACGTGTGGATCATTTGACATAATTTTTGTCCAATTTGATAGGAAATGCTGACAAAGGGTGTTAATTGTAACATGCATATAATGGTACTTGGATGGGGTCCATACCAAGCTTGAGGACACCAATCTGAACACATTCAACATGGACGGTTGATTGAATGTAACCTCTCATGATCGATCTCTTCCATCTGAATCAAGAGTGATAAAGTTTTTTCCTTGTAATCTCTTTTTCCTTAATCAATTAAAAAAAAAAAAAAAAAAAAAAAAAAAACACGGATGATTCCAATACCACCAATCTTGTAGACATCCTAGCCGGAGAGGGATTTGGAGGGGCCACCGGCCACCAGCATGGACTGATTTGGCCACCCCCTTGCCAGACCTCCACTTTTATTTTTAATTTTTTAGTTTTAGTTTTAATTTTCAATTTTTTAGTTTTAAATTTAATTTTTTTTTATATTTTTAAATTTTATATATTGTAGGTCTATTTTAAAAATAAAAAATAAATAAATAAAAAAACTGTCACGTTCAGCACGCAAAAAAAAAAAATTGTTCCTTTTATTATTATCTAACAACTGGTTTCACGACATGTTAGAGAATAGAGAGAGCTTTCATTTTCGTGCAGTTGTTCGACATTCTATCTTGCTCTAAATCAGAGTGATGGATTTCGTGAATATTCAACTCTCAAAATGTTAAACAACGTCAACGTGGATCATCCAGCGAAAACGTGGGGGGAATGAGAGGAGCTGCCTGCATACCTAAATATTCCTAAATGAAATAGAAGCAGAAATATAATCTTATCTTAATACTCCAATCACAGACCTTACCTGGGAAAACCAGTATAAAAGAAAACAAAACAAAGCAAAGTGAATCAAACTAATCAATCTTCTAACCCGGCCTCCTAATCATGGTCACCGACATCCAATGCTATTCCTTCCTCTTCTTTGTGTCTCTCATCTCAACCCTCCTAATCCGATCCATCTTCAACAAATCCAACGGTCTTCACTTGCTACCCAGCCCACCCGCCCTCCCAATCATCGGCCACCTCCACCTCCTCACACCATCCTTGCACAGCTCCTTGCACCGCCTCTCCGCCAAATATGGCCCTCTACTCTATCTCCGCCTTGGCGCGTCACGGTGTACGTCTACTCGTTTCCTCGGCCTCTGTAGCTGCAGAAATCTTCAAAACCCATGACCTCGCCTTTTCATATCGGCCTATACTCGACTTTTCTGAAAAGCTACAGTTTGGAACTTCAGGGTTCATCAATGCCCCGTATGGGGACTATTGGAGGTTCATGAAGAAGCTGTCCGTGACTCAACTGTTTGGCAAGCGACAGGTCAGGTTCAAAAGTGAAGTCGATAGAAAATAATAAATTTAACTATTTAATTTATATTTTATTGTTCTCACTCACCTGCATGTGAATTCAAAACTCTTTTTAATAGCTAAAGTCATAAAAATTTAATCATTTCATTTATATTTTAACATTTTCACTCTCTTGTATGTGAGCTCAAATTCATTTTTAATAGCTGAAGTTCAGTATATAAAAATTTAATTAAAATGAAAGGTGAATGATGATAATATAATTTTATACAATTTTAATTAAATCATCACTTATATCAAAAATTTAAACGAATCGAAAGAAAATATATATATATATATATATATATATATATATTATTTAATTATTTAATTTATATTTTAACTGGTTGAGTGGTCAGAGGCTGTTCGACGTGAAGAAGTCGAGAGGTTATTGAGGAGAGTATTGAAGAGTGCTCAGACGAAAAATGGTGTCGCTGAGGTGGGTGCTGAGCTGATGAGACTTACGAACAACGTGACATGCAGGATGGTGATGAGCAGTAGGTATTCAGAGGAAGAAGGAGAGGCAGAGAGGGTTAGAGACTTGGTGAAGGAGACCTCTGAGGTGGCAGTAAAGATGTGCTTTGGGGATGTGTTGGGGCCTTTGAAGAATCTGAGTTTTTGGATGTACGGGAAACAGGCTATGGATGTGGCCAGAAGGTATGATGAGCTTTTGGAGAGGGCCATGAAGGAGCACGAAGAGAGAGGGAACTGCCACAGGGATGATAAGGATTGGATTGATATATACTCTTGGAGGTTTCTCAAGATGAGCAGGCTGAGGTTAGGATTACAAGATCCCATGTCAAGGACTTCATTATGGTAATTAATTTCTCCTCCCTAGCTAATTTACTTTTCTCTCTCTTTATTTAGCTCTTTCAATATAGATTACAAGGCTCTATATTTTTCTTTTTTTTTCCTTTGCTTTCTGCAGAAAAAAAGCATCAACATTCTCAACTGATATTGTTTGACTAACAAAAGCTTTTTTCTGCGCCACTAACTATTTAGCCAAAGCATTCATCAATGCTTATTTCTCCTTTTTATAGTCATTCGCTTGATTTCCCCTCACATAAATGCTGCAGCTTAGCCCCCTACAAATGTAATGGGAGAAATCATACTCATCAACGCTTTGAATTTTTATCTTATACCAGGATCTTTTCAATGGGGGCACTGAAACCTCAGCACAAGCAATGCAATGGGCAATAGCTGAGCTAATTAATCACCCTTGTGTGTTCAAGAAGGTCAGAGAGGAAATAGAATCCGTTGTGGGAATTAAAACTAGACTTGTTGAAGAATCAGATATCCCAAATCTCCCTTACTTGCAAGCGGTTGTGAAGGAAACACTAAGACTATACCCACCCGGCCCTGTGGTAATGAGAGTGTTAATTCTTGTGTTGGCTTAATTCAGTTCCAAAATACAGAGGTTACTGTTTACGGGCTCAAACACTGATATAGAATGCTCAGAATCTCCACCGTTCATAATGTAGATTCATGTGTTATGAATGTCCCTGCAAAATTTCAGCTCAATCGGACCACAAACGCCAATGATCGGAGCTGTTGATCAAGACTGGACAGCATTTTCAGAATGCTGTTTCACCCATGTCCGGACATGCCTTCCCCGAGTCCAGACCACATTTCCAGAAACTCAAATTTTGCTCCGCAAAGCCGTGTCCGGACAGCTCATTAACATGTCCGGACATCCCGTAAGTTTTAGGCCCAAAAACATGATTTTAAGTGGGTTAGGTCTAGAGTTTTGTCGGGGGTATATATACATCATTATAGAAGAGAGAGGTACGAATTTTCACCCCCAGAGAGTTCGTTGGAGGCTGTGCTAAGAGAGATCATATATGGTGAACGTTAAATTGAATCTCTTAGAGTTTTAGTTATTCTTTTGATAAATCTACGGTTGATAAGTCTATCGGAGTTCCGGTAAAAGGAAATCATATAGAAGAATTATGCCAGATGTTTTGGAAAGGGCTACTGCGGTAGAAGTCAAGTGAGTCGCTTGTCGTGTGCAAGGAAGTGTCAATTGCAAAGGTTTTGTAACCCTTCTTGTATTCCTTATTCTTCTTATAGTGGACTGATTTCTTGGGTTTGGCTATCCCGGAAATGTTTTACATTTAGAGAGTTTTCTAAATGGTTTCCTTTTCGTAACCAAATATCTGTGTTCTTGAATGTTTATTTCATATTTGTATTTGGTTGATCTTTTAACTGCTAGGTCAGATCTTATTCCGCTTAATATTTGTGAATCACCTAGACAGTTGGATAGGTGTTGTTTGGAGTCGTTTTAAAATTTTCAGAGAGAATGCTGCCAAAACTGCAAAATCAACGGGTTTGATATACCCGAAAAAACTCAAGTGGCAATCAATCTTTATGCGATCATGAGGGATAAAGGTTCATGGGATGATCCTAATAAGTTCCTTCCAGAGAGGTTCTTGGTTTCCTTCAAGGATCAAAGTGGACATAAGTTCAATTATGTTCCATTTGGGGCGGGGAGGAGAGGGTGCCCAGGAACAACACTGGCATTCAGCTTGATGAATATTGCGGTTGCATCTTTGGTTCAATGCTTCGATTGGAAGGTTCATGGAGATGGAGATGGAGGCAAGATTGATATGCAATCGGCACCAGGCATGACCTTGAGCATGCTTCACCCACTCACAGCTTGTCCAGTTGTTCACTTCAACCCATTTGCTGCTTCAATGTAATCGTATGCATACACATTAAAAAAACTTTTGTATTTGATTCTTCACTCAACACCAAATCTACATGTGTCTCCTGTACCGGGTGGTGATGCAGACCATTAATTTTATATTGCGTGATGTTGTAGTATTGTGGATCGGGATCTCTACAATATTATGTCTGCATTAATTGCAAGAGATTCTTGCAATTGTGAAAGGCTTTGGATGAGACCTATCTATCGAAGCAAGTGCTTGGGGGGGCCCGATGGGGCTGGTTAGGTCCTCTCACAGTTGTACTTTGGTTTGGCTTGTCAAAGTGAAACAATAAAAAATAATAATAATAATAATTGTTTGTGGCATTTGTCCAAATGCATTAAGTTGTTGTGTTCTTGCCTGGTGAAAACATTAGGCTTATTTTGCAGGATCACATTCATTCTTTTAGAATGAGATAACTCAACTTACCAATTAAGCAAAATGAATATCAACCCTACAACTGAGAAGATCTTATGTTTTGATCGGAAAAATCGAGTAAAATTAATTCAAGTTAAGCAGATTAAGGAGTGAAAGAGTTCCATCCAAAATTAGTTTGGTTTAAGAAATTGGCATCCCCTTAGTTCCCATTTGGAAATGATTGCGACGGAGTCGAAGTCCACAGAGAGAGACGGATCTTTGTTTCATGGGCCTTAACCTTAGGGACTTTGGTGGTATTCTTCCTCCTCTTCCTCTTATTGAGCTTCTTGATCAGTGAACTCTTAGAGTCTATTTAAGATTGCATTTGAGAAATAGAGTTTTTAAGTCAAAAAAATAATTTTTGACAAAAGCTTCCTTTTAAGTTTTTCATCTTCATTAATAATTGGACCACGTTCCATTCATCCCATTTCTTTACTTTCTTTGCAGGGTTGAGTGAATCTAGCTCATTGAATATTTGGCAGTTGCTGCCGGCGCGTCTTCTTGATAAGAAAATCTTCAACCAAGAATACTTACAAATTAAGACAACGAAGATCAAGCTCAGAGTGTTTAATTGATTGGGGTCCAAGAGAGGTCATTTTCAAAGTCAAAGAAAGAGATTGTTTATATTTATAAGAAAAATGTTAGGTGTTTTCTTAGTTCTATGTGGATATTATTTTATAAAAATACAAAAAAGAAGAAGTTATTCTTATTTTTTTCATTTGGTATTTATAAAATAATATCCACCTAGGACTATTAGTACACTAAGAGAATACTTAACATTTCTCTATTTATAAAAAACCCAAATGTTTTCTTTTTATGGAATGTTTTTCGGCTAATTAATTTGATTTCGTATCCCACACTCTATTGGACACATTCTTGAACTCCCCAGAATAATGGGATGTCATTAATCCACGTGATAGAGACTAGGATTTAATAGAGCAAGGACTTTTGAGCTAATAATTAATTGAAAAAAATATCACAAGAATCAAATTAAGTAGTTTAGAGCCATGCCAACTGAATTTTTTATTTTTTATTTTTTTTTTAACAATTTCTAATGAGAACATGACCAGATGGAATCAAGTATTTTTTTATTATTATTATTATTCACCAATTTTAGTAGCAGGAAGAAATTACATATTAAAACAAAGAATACAACGTGAAAGAGAATATCTATGGAAATATAAAATGAAAAACAGAATAAAAGAAAATAAACACAAGAATTTTTACGTGTTTCGGTCTATGACCTACGTCCACAAGATAAAACTCAAATGACTACATTAGTTTTGCTCTTATTCCTTGACATTGTTACAATACAAAAGACTCATTTATAGGATAATTAAGGAAGATAAGTATCGTTATCAAATCAATCATATTGAACCTTTGTGAGATAGGTCAATATAAAAGAGATTCACAAGTACTGATGGAAAAATTGTTGTGAATGCAGTACTTGTGAGTGTTATGTTTCATATTGAACCCTTAAACTCCTATCCATGTCATATCAAAACCACTTGCCATAGGACAACAATCTTGTAAGTGCAGGTGACAAACTCTAGTATGATATGTATGCACATTTTCTCCCCATCTCATGCTCTTACTTCTTATTTTCTCTTTCAAAGCATTTCACTGACGTAGGCATTGTAGTCTCCCGTTGATACCTCCGACGAGTCACCTAGGCTGGCTTCTTGTTTCCGCAGGTCTCCTTGCCAAAATTATTGGTGTGCGATCCATGTATCAACATTCTAAAAAATAAGTTTTATTTTTTTAGATATGGTGACCTTGTTGTTTTCTTATTTTCGGCATTTAAAAAATATATATATACAATTAATTAGAGCATAAAGTGCGGTGGCATTAGGAATATTTTAACCGTTGCATATATATGGTCCTCTAATTAAATATTTTCAACGTGAATCATGAATCATTATTATTCTTTTTAGTACACCTTGCAAGCCAAGATAATGGGATGTTTGCTACATCGATATCTCTTTAATTATAAATAATGAATCTTAATCCTCTGGATTTTTCAAGATAAATTAATGATAGTCTTCGACTAACTAATCTGTACAGTGTACAATATATATTAATCACAAAGATTATCCTGGTATTTTTAATTGAAGGATGTAAGCGGAACAACTTCAGCCATGCGCACCATGAATTTTATTGGTTCATATATATATATATATATATATATATATATATATGATCTGCTGATATCTATAATGGATTCACCTTTAAAAAATTATCTATGAAGCTAATATCGTACAAATTAAATTAAAACATTAGGCACAACTATGTAAAACTAAAGAGTAATACTAGAAATATGACTTTTGTCGATGTGACTTTTAAATTCACTATTGAATTTGAGAAAATCATTATTAAATTTTGATGATAATTTTAAAAGTCACATGCATGATCTAATCTGGAGATAAAAGGAGGACAAAAATCCTACTTCTAGCATTACTCAAAACCAAAAGATGGCAATAATATATAGTTTTGAAACTGTTATTGTAAGTAAATCTTTCCAATTGTATTGAAATGTTTTACATGCCATGATCATCTGGTATGCATATTTACTGACTACGTACGAGCTAGCCTTGTGTTTTAAAGTATGTTTATATTTACTCGGTATGTTATACTGAGATTTATACTATTTAAAGAAAGAGGAATTTCATAGAATGTTTGATTTTAAAAAAAAAAAATTAATTGTTTTAAAGAATGTCTAATTTCTGAAAGAGAAAACTTATAAAGATTTATGTACTTCTAATTCTTACCTATGGATAAGCGAGAGATAAACTTACCTTTTTGGTTCAGCAAGTACTAGTGATGAGTGCATGGGGGTTAAAACACTTACCTATGGTAATCAAATGATGAGTAGGAGTTAAATACTTATCAACCATAAGTATGTAATAGCACCTTGTGGATTATGGGATTATTTTTCTTACTGAGTTATTATTGAAGTCAGGGAATTAATTACAATGGCCACCCCGATAGCACATCGAGGTTTGATGCGACCACCCCTGAGCCATGAGGGTGGTCACAAAAACCCCGAAGCTTATGTTGGCCGACCAACCACTACAAGAAACTGACTCATCAGGGGCGACTTATTAGGGGCGACTTTATAGTCGCCCCTAATACTCAACTATTAGGGGCGACTTTTAAAAGTCGCCCCTAATAGTTACTTATTAGCGTCCACATAAAAGTGGACGCTAATAATGGGTTGAAAGGGTTACTATTAGCGTCCACTTTACAGTGGACGCTAATAAGTCGACCCTAATATACACGCGGGAATTATTAAAGGGGCGCGAAAAATTTAAGGGGCCAAAAAAAAACTTTTAGCGTCCAAATTAGTCGACCCTGATAGTACACCTTTAGCGTCCACTTAAGTCGACCCTAAAGGGTACGTAGAAAAAATTAAAAAAAAAAATTAAAAATTAAAATTGATGAGCAATAGCGTCCACTAAAAGTGGACGCTAAAGACCCATCATTAGGGTCGACTTTCAAAGTCGACTCTAATGCTTAACTATTAGGGGCGACTTTATCGCCCCTAAAGAGTAGGTAAAAAAAATAAAATAAAAAATAAAAAAATAAATTGATGACCAATAGCGTCCACTAAAAGTGGACGCTAAAGACCCATCATTAGGGTCGACTTTGAAAGTCGACCCTAATGCTTAACTATTAGGGGCGACTTTATCGCCCCTAAAGAGTAGGTAAAAAAAAATAAAAAAATAAATTGATGACCAATAGCGTCCACTAAAAGTGGACGCTAAAGACCCATCATTAGGGTCGACTTTGAAAGTCGACCCTAATGCTTAACTATTAGGGGCGACTTTATCGCCCCTAAAGAGTAGGTAAAAAAAATAAAAAAATAAAAAAAAAAATAAATTGATGACCAATAGCGTCCACTAAAAGTGGACGCTAAAGACCGATCATTAGGGTCGACTTTGAAAGTCGACCCTAATGCTTAACTATTAGGGGCGACTTTATCGCCCCTAAAGAGTAGGTAAAAAAAATAAAAAATAAAATAAAAAAATAAATTGATGACCAATAGCGTCCACTAAAAGTGGACGCTAAAGACCCATCATTAGGGTCGACTTTGAAAGTCGACCCTAATGCTTAACTATTAGGGGCGACTTTATCGCCCCTAAAGAGTAGGTAAAAAAAATTAAAAAATAAATAAAAAAATAAATTGATGACCAATAGCGTCCACTAAAAGTGGACGCTAAAGACCCATCATTAGGGTCGACTTTCAAAGTCGACCCTAATGCTTAACTATTAGGGGCGACTTTATCGCCCCTAAAGAGTAGGTAAAAAAAAATAAAAAAATAAATTGATGACCAATAGCGTCCACTAAAAGTGGACGCTAAAGACCCATCATTAGGGTCGACTTTGAAAGTCGACCCTAATGCTTAACTATTAGGGGCGACTTTATCGCCCCTAAAGAGTAGGTAAAAAAAATTAAAAAATAAATAAAAAAATAAATTGATGACCAATAGCGTCCACTAAAAGTGGACGCTAAAGACCCATCATTAGGGTCGACTTTCAAAGACGACCCTAATGCTTAACTATTAGGGGCGACTTTATCGCCCCTAAAGAGTAGGTAAAAAAAAAATTAAAAAAATAAATAAATAAATAAATTGATGACAAATAGCGTCCACTAAAAGTGGACGCTAATACTTAAGTATTAGGGTCGACTTTGAAAGTCGCCCCTAATAGTTAAGTATTAGGGTCGACTTTGTGGACGCTAAAGAGTATGTAGAAAAATAAAAATAAAATAAAATTAATGATCTGAAAAAAATGAAATTTTAAATTTTAAATTTTAAATTTTATAAAGTTTATAAAATTATAAATTATAAATTATAAATTTTCTAAAAAATAAAAATAAACTTTTATAAAATTATAAATTCTCTCTTAATTTGAAATTAAAACTTTTATAAAATTAAACTCTAATAAAAAATGAAAAATTAGTTCGATCGAAGATTCAGTTCAACTCTAAGCATTTTATATTATATTAGTGTATTAGTTATAAAATGTTATTTCCCAAAAATTTACCTCCGATAATATGTCATTATTTATTTTATATAAATTATCAGATATTCGATCGATCGTGATAGGATCAAATGCTTGATCAAACTTTAAACAAATTAAAGGTTCGTTCAAACATCCGTTTGGTCCTAGATCAAACTTGAAACAATTGAAATTGAAGGATTGATCGAATATCCGATCAATCATAATGAATTAATTCGATTGATTATGATAAGATCAAATGATTGAAACAATTGAAATTGAAATTGAATTAATTCGATTGATCGTGATAAGATTAAATGATCGATCAAACATCCGATCGATCCCAATGAATTAGTTCGATTGATCGTGATAAGATCAAATGTTTGATCGAACATCCGATCGATCCTAGTGAATTAGTTCGATTGATCGTGATAAGATCAAATGATCGATCAAACATCTGATTGATCATAGTGAATTAGTTCGATTGATTGTGATAGGATCAAACATCTGATCAAAAATCCGATCGATCCAAGTGAATTAGTTCGATTGATCGTGATAGAATCAAATGATCAATCAAATGTTCGATCGAAAATCCGATCGATCAAACATCCAATCGATCCTAGTGAATTAGTTTGATTGATCGTGATAAGATCAAACATCTGATCGAAAATCCAATCGATCCTAGTGAATTAGTTCGATTGATCGTGATAAGATCAAATGATCGATCAAACATCTGATTGATCATAGTGAATTAGTTCGATTGATTGTGATAGGATCAAACATCTGATCAAAAATCCGATCGATCCAAGTGAATTAGTTCGATTGATCGTGATAGAATCAAATGATCAATCAAATGTTCGATCGAAAATCCGATCGATCAAACATCCAATCGATCCTAGTGAATTAGTTTGATTGATCGTGATAAGATCAAACATCTGATCGAAAATCCAATCGATCCTAGTGAATTAGTTCGATTGATTGTAATAGAATCAATTGATCGATCAAACATCCGATTGATCCTAATGAATTAGTTAGATTGATCATGATAAGATCAATTGATCGATCAAACTGAATACAATTGAAGGTTCAATCGAACATTCAATTGAACTATAAGCTTTTTATATTATCTTAGTGCATTAGTTATATTATCTTTGGATTTTGTATTGATCTTATAATTAATTATAAGATAAATATCAACTTAATGATCTTTATTATAAAAATTTATTAAACGGAAATTATTAGTTAATATTATAATAATAAAAACATATTACAGGAGAAAATAAAGAAAAACAAAAATAAATAAAATAAATAAAAATTAAAAAATTATAAGTATAATTTTTTTTTTTTTAAAAAAATAAATTTGAGGCTCATTAGGGGCGACTAAGTCGCCCCTATTGAGTGCGAAAAATAAGCGCCATCCAGTGGCGGGTATCTGAAATTTTCGGATCAAAAATTTCATAAACCGCGTCTTTTTTCCCCCAAACCTTCAAAACACCAGAATCCTCCCTAACACCCCTCTCACTCACCTCCCTCATCACTCTCACTCTCAATCTCTCTACCGCTGCTCTCCCAAACTTTGACCGACGAAAGCTTTCATACAAGGCTTTGCTGAGAAGCTGAAAGAGGGAGAGAGAGAGAGAGGGAGAGAGAAAGAAAGAGAGAGGGTGGATCGTTCGGGGAAGCCAGAGAAGAAAAAGAAAAAGAAGGGGAGAAAAATCCTCGAGGTAACCTCTTTAAACTTTAAATTTTTGCAATTTTTGTGTTAATTTTTGGGTTTTGTTTGATGTGTTTGTATCCATTGCGAATTTGGGGTTGGATTAGTGACTGTATTCTTTCGATTTTTTGGTAGTGCGGTTTCAGTTTACCCTCGGTTTGATTGCCGAGAAAGTGGAGGGAAAGATAAATGCTATTTGGGTATTTTGGTGTTTGATGTTTCTGGTTCTGAAAGATGGAAAATTTGTTATTGATTAAAGGATTAATGGTTCATTAACAGACAACCTGGTTGTTTTATTTATTTATTTTTATTATTATTATTATTATTATTATTATTATTATTTTGGTTTTTATTTGATGTGTTTGTTTCTGATGTGGTTTAGGGTTAGATTAGTGACTTTATTTTGTCAAGAGTTTGCAATGCAATGTGGGTTACTCTCTGTTTGGTTTCTGAGAAAGTGGTTGATGTTCCTTGTTCCGAACGAGGAGATGTTTATTGACCAACCAAATAATTGTATTAGAAATGGGTGCCAAGTTATTCATCAAAAGGAAAAAGGGTGCCAAGTTGATTTCTTGTTTCAACCAAAAAGAGAAATCCTTAGTTCCTTAGCAAAGAAATTTGTGATTGAAGAAGTTGAATCCTTCTATCCTCTGACATATTCTCAGTTATTAAGTTGGCTTCTCGGCTTTTCTGTGCAAAATGTGTCAATTAATGTATTTGAAAACATGTCAATTTGCATTACCACTGCAGGGTGAGAATTAGTGATATATTTAATCTTTGTTGCTTTTTCAAAATCAGCAAGGTCAATAAGCTATAATCTTTTATTAATGCTATTTCTTCTCCTAAATTTATATGAAATGTTAATCATTCATTGACGGCCCATTTTGTAGACCTTAATCACAGTTATGTGCTAAAGTTGTTATTTCTCTTTGATGTTGTGAGGAAGTATCTGTGGATAAATCAGTTTGCAGGTGTTAATATGTTAAAGCATTTTCTGTTCTGAGGTTTTCAAAGAGTGCTTTGCTTGATAAAATTAAATTACAAGTTCCAGTTAATCAAGTCTATGCATTTGTTTGCTTAATTGTTCATTGTGTTGTTTGTGTGCTGTCTAATTAGTGGCCATTCTTGCATGCAGTTCTCAAGGAATTATGCCACTACCACTGGGCAAAAGGAAGAGAAGGTTAAGGTAATTGAACTTGTTAACCTTCAACACGTTCTGGGGTACTTTCCAATATTCTAAGCAAATATTTTCTTTTCATACATTATACATATATGCATGTGTTTGTGTTATTTTGAGTTTCATACCATATGGTAGACTTCGAAGAAAAGAATTGTTTTGAAGGACCAAATATACTTTAAAAAATATATGATAATTTTTTGCTCTATATTTCCTCATTGTGTGCTTTGTTCTAGTTGTTTGGGAGATACATGTATCAGTCTTACAAATTTGCCCTGCATCAAACATTTACGTTGATTTAAGTGGAACATAGTGATATGATTAAAGAATTGCAGTTGAAAGTGAGATTATTCACATATTTATTAATGTTGAAGCTCAAACATATATTCTGATTTGGGGAATGATAGCTAGCACGTAATACTGACCAAAATTTCACCTTTTTTTTTTTTTCTTTCTCTTGGCCTATGTTAAATTTTTTTTTTTTTTTAGTATTAATTTAGCTATTAAACTTATGCATGTTCAGAAGCAAATGTAAGGTCTAACCACTAGGCCCTTGTAGCGATTGGGGAGGGTGAAGGCTACCCCATTAGGTAGCCTGCCATTATTGTTTGGTTTTAAAAAAAGCTGTCAATACTCAACAGATCTTACATAGATGTGTAACTTCACACATGTAGCACACAATGAAATTCAGTTTACTCTCTGTTATGATCTGTTTATTGCTTTCGTATTTCGTGTCAGATCCCATCATATGGATTTTGTTTTATCTTGCTTTGTTGCTTCTCCTTGAAATTACAGGTGCCTCTAGCTATGTTTGGGGGATCTGGTAACTATGCATCTGCATTATACATAGCGGCAGTAAAAGGAAATGCTCTGGAAAAGGTTGAGTCTGAGCTTCTTGACCTTGTAGAGGCTTCTAAGAAAAGTCCGACCTTTGCTCAGTTCGCAAAGGATCTCTCAGTCCCAGCAGATCATACAAGAGTGAAGGCCCTCCAGGAAATCTCTGCTGAAGCTAAATTTTCTGATCTGACAAAGAATTTCTTGGGTAAGAAGAGTTGTACTTTGTGGTTGAACTCACGATTTTACTGATTCTATGCATTATGCTGATTCATAATTTAAATGCATATTCTTGCAAGAATCTGACTTTGACATACTATGATGTATGCAATCCTCTGTAATTTCTTGTAGCTTTGTTGGCTGAGAATGGGAGGCTGACACATTTAGATAGCATCACTAAGAGATTTGTGGAGTTGACCATGGCTCTTAAGGGAGAAGTGAAAGTAATAAAACTAGGTGGAGGCGAGAAGCTGAGAACATTACCTTTCTTTACCTTATGAGGATATATAGTACTTCTATCTAACACAAGAGCTATGTGCCATGACCCTTCAAGATCACATATCTAAGCCATCCTGCAATCCATTTAATATGCTCATTCAAACATTTGATAATATTGTTGGTTGGAGTTTTGTTTTCATGATGCCCTTGCAGATATTTCATCAACCGATTGTTCTAGTTAGTTATTCCTTGGTTGCTTAATCTGTGGAAGATAAATCTTACTATTTCAGACAACCAACCTTAACAATTTCTCAATCAATTCAAAGAGTTCAATAAAAGAGGAGGCTTTCATGTGAACAAGCATGTCAAAAGGAAAAAAAAGAAAGAAAGAAAGCTTTAAACGGACTATATGTACATTGATGTTTTGAATTTTTTTAGCCACATTTATCTTTAGTTTCACTCAAAACAGAGTACAATATTTTTACTCTTGTCATGATTAATAGACAAATTGTTTAGGACACATTCAATAAATAACAGGATCCAGTTATAGGAGGCAGCTTGCTTTTGACATACACAACTAGCTATGTTGCTCCTCTCCTTTTGCTCATAATTAACATGTATTAGTGGGACTGTTATTGATATATATTAGAAGTATTGTGGTTACGAGTTAGCCGATGTATGTTACTCATACCAGTGTTCCCTGGTACTGCGATCGATCGCACTTGGAGTGCGATCGATCGCAGTACCAGAGGGTTTTCAAGTAGGTTTTTTATATTTTGCGATCGATCGCACTCCAACTGCGATCGATCTCAAAATGTCGAAAACCTACTGGTACTGCGATCGATCGCACTCCAAGTGCGATCGATCGCAGTACCAGAAGGTTTTCAAGTAGGTTTTTTATATTTTGCGATCGATCGCACTCCAACTGCGATCGATCGCAAAATGTCGAAAACCTACTGGTACTGCGATCGATCGCACTTGGAGTGCGATCGATCGCAGATTATTTTTTTTTAAATTTTTTAAGACCATTAGGGTCCACTTTGTGGACGCTAATGGTTAACCATTAGCGTCCACTTTGGTCTGGACGCTAATAGTTAATTTTTTATTTTTTATTTTTTTATTTATTTTTTTAATTTTTGAGGACCATTAGGGTCCACTTTGTGGACGCTAATGGTTAACTATCAGCGTCCACTTTGGTTTGGACGCTGATAGTTAATTTTTTTATTTTTTTTTAATTTTTTTTTAGGACCATTAGGGTCCACTTTGTGGACGCTAATGGTTAACTATCAGCGTCCACTTTGGTTTGGACGCTGATAGTTATTATTATTTTTTTTTTTTAAGGACCATTAGGGTCGACAAAGTCGACCCTAATGGTTAACTAAAAGTGGACGCTAATGCTTGCCTATTAGAGTCGACTTTTGCTTCCGTGTACATCATCTTTAGGGTCAAAACCTTGTGACTTTTAGGGTCGATAAAGTGGACGCTAAAAGTGATCATTAGGGTCGACTTTTAAGTGAACCCTGATAATCAAACATTTGATCATTAGGGTCGGACTATTAGCGTCGACACCTTTAGGGTCGAAAAGTCGACGCTGTTGGCAACAGCGTCCACTTTAGGACCTTTAGGGGCGACTCAGAGTCGCCCCTAAAGACCTAATTTCTTGTAGTGAACCCCTTGGGGTGGTTGTCTACCTATGGGAGAGACAACTAATTAATACCTTCTCTTTTTGGGTGTCTAGAAAAAAAAAAAGTGTTAGCGTATTCTTGGGAGAATAAGAATTCCTTAATTTTTTTTTTTTTTTTTTTTTTTTTTTTTTTTTTTTTTGATATTGTTACCCCAAAAAAAAAAATTCCTATTTATAGGAGAATTGAGAAAAATAAGTATGGTTATCAATACTTGGTATCAAAGCCGAGTAATTTTATAAGTCTCTCTTATGTCACTCTTGTGTTCCTTCAAAAATGATGTGGCTCTTAAAATCAACATTTGATCAAAATCTAATAATGATCAATTACAAGTTCAATGGTGATTTTAAGAGCCATATTATTCTTGGAGAGACACAAGAGAAACTTGTAGCATTACTCATCAAAGCCACATAATTAACTTCCTGAGATGAGTGTTTGGATGCATCTGGTTAGGGAGTTACATTCAGTGACTCGCATGTGAGGCAACTCTTGTACACATTAAACTCTTGAATAAGATTTCGAACGCCACCAAGATTTGCCTTCACTCGGTAATATTGGAAACACGAAATATGGTTGTTTTAGTATAATCGGTGTGCTCATAAACTAGTCAGCATCGTTAACTAAAACCTATTAGCCTCTGTCGCACCTTATTCGTCTAAACGTTGAGGACCATGGTAGCATCATTAGGGGACCACAGTCACTTCATTTAAACGTTGAGTACTTATTTTATGGTTTAAATTAAAAATTTAAAGATTTGATGGTATATATATTATCACGTCATTTAATATTTTAAAAATGTAACACCATGTATATGATTAGATACAGTAAAAGAAAATTTTGACCATAAAATATATCTTCATTCCACTTGAGGATCGATCATATTCCCCTTTTAGAATTGGTATTAGGCACCGGAGTAAAATATTTTGTCATTTTCAATTTAAAATATTTTTGGGAAAATGGCTATAATTTAGTATAATGCTTCCACCCTTCTGTGCAGCTGTGCTCGATAGTCTCACAATCGATCTGTTTGCAAGTATGCATGACCAAGCTGTAAACAAGACAACTTCAAGCAGCAATGCCTGTGCAAGCTTGGCTCATTTACACTACTCATCACGAGCTCAAACTTATGATTTGGACAAATGCCACAAACACTTTTTTTTTATTATTTCACTTTGAAAAGCCAAGCCAAACCAAAGTACAATTGTGAGAGGCCCCAACAAGCCCCATCAGGCCCACCTCGAGCACTTGCTTGAATAGATAGGTCTCATCAAAAACCTTTTACAATTGCAAAAATCTCTTGCAATCCAGACATATGATTGTAGAGATCCCGATCCACAATACTACAACATCGTGCATGCAGTGGCGGAGCCACATGTCGGCCAGAGGTGGCCGTGGCCCCCCCAAGAATTTTTTTTAAAAAAAAAAATTAAATGGGATCAGCATTAATTTATTGAGATTTTTTTTTTTTTTTTTTCAAAATTGGGCCCTCCATTCTCCTGAGAGCTCATTTGTTTTTTTCTAAATAGGGCTCAATGCACTGCAGCTGGCCCCTCCATATTAAAAAAAAAAAAAAATTAGTTTATGTTTCTTTTGGGCCTTTGGCGGCTTCATGGTCTGATATTATTTATTAAAAAAATTTTGTTTTCCCTTTTCTCAAATCTCAATTTCATGCATCTTTCTCTTCTCCCTCTCTCCGGCTCTCCCCCTCACTGCCCTCATTGACTCATGAGTCCCTCTAATATATCAATTTGAGCACATATTTGTAAACTTTTATAGATTTTTTTTGTGATGTATATATTGTGTGAATTATCAAATTTTCAGTGTGAAAAAAAATTTTAGGACTAAAAAAAAAAATTTAGGACGCAAAATTTTTTTTTTGCGACCCCTACATTCTAATACGTCTTGCTCCGCCACTGCGTGCATGCAATATAAAATTAATTGGTCTGCATCACCACCTGGTACAGGAGACACATGCAGATTTGGTGTTGAGTGAAGAATCAAATACAAAAGTTTTTTTTTATGTGTATGCATACGATTACATTGAAGCAGCGAATGGGTTGAAGTGAACAACTGGACGAGCTGTGAGTGGGTGAAGCATGCTCAAGGACATGCCTGGTGCAGATTGCATGTCAACCTTGCCTCCATCTCCATCAACCTTCCAATCAAAGCATTGAACCAAAGATGCAACCGCAGTATTCATCAAGCTGAATGCCAGTGTTGTTCCTGGGCACCCTCTCCTCCCCGCCCCAAATGGAACATAACTGAACTTTTGTCCACTTTGATCCTTGAAGGAAACCAAGAACCTCTCTGGGAGGAACTTATTAGGATCATCCCATGAATCTTTATCCCTCATGATCGCATAAAGACTGATTGCCACTGCAGTTTTTTCGGGTATATCAAAACCATTGATTTTGCAGTTTTGACGGCATTGTCTCATTGTCACAGGGCCTGGTGGATATAGTCTTAGTGTTTCCTTCACAACCGCTTGCAAGTAAGGGAGATTTGGGATATCTGATTCTTCAACAAGTCTAGTTTTAATTCCCACAACAGATTCTATTTCCTCTCTGACCTTCTTGAACACACAAGGATGATTAATTAGCTCAGCTATTGCCCATTCCATTGCTTCTGCTGAGGTGTCAGTGCCCGCAATGAAAAGATCCTGGCATAACCACATAAGATCGAGAAAAATTCAAAGCCTTGATGTTAGAGGGCTAATCTAAGCTGCAGCCTTCCTGTGAGGGGAAAGCGAATGACTATAAAAAGGAGAAATAAGCATCGATGAATGCTTTAGCTAAATAGTTAGTGGCGTAGAAAAAGGCTTTGGTTATTCAAACAATATCAGTTGAGATAAATATATATATATAGAGAGAGAGAGAGAGAGAGAGAGAGCCTTGTAATTAATCCATATTGAAAGAGCTAAATAAAGAGAGAGAAGAGTAAATTAGGGAGGAGAAATTAATTACCATAATGAAGGCCTTGATATGGGTCCTTGTAATCCTAACCTCAGCCTGCTCATCCTGAGAAACCTCCAAGAGTATATCAATCAAATCCTTATCATCCCTGTGGCAGTTCCCTCTCTCTTCGTGCTCCTTGATGGCCCTCTCCACAAGCTCATCATACCTTCTGGTCACATCCATAGCCTGTTTCCCGTACATCCAAAAACTCAGATTCTTCAAAGGCCCCAACACATCCCCAAAGCACATCTTTGCAAACACCTTAGAGGTCTCCTTCACCAACTCTCTAACCCTCTCTGCCTCTCCTTCTTCCCCTGAACACCTACTGCTCATCACCATCCTGCATGTCACGTTGTTCGTAAGTCTCATCAGCTCAGCACCCACGTCAGCAACGACGCCTTTCTTCTGAGCACTCTCCTACACTCTCCTCAATAACCTCTCAATTTCTTCACGTCGAACAGTCTCTGACCGCTCAATCTGTTAAAATGTAAATTAAATGATTAAATTTATATTTTTCTCTCTATTTAAACTTTTGAGAAAAATGATAATTTAAAAAATGGTATTCACCTCCTATTTCAATTACACGAAAGTGAGAATGTCAAAAATATAAATTAAATGATTAAATTTATCATTTCTTTTCGACTTAAGCTTTTGAAATAAGCAGTAATTTAGTCTGACCTGTCGCATGCCAAGCAGTTGAGTCACGGACAGCTTCTTCATGAACCTCCAGTAGTCTCCATACGGGGAAGTAGAGAACCGTGAAGTTTCAAACGGTAGCTTATCAGAAAAGGCTAATATAGGCCGAGAAGCAAAGGCGAGATCATGGGTTTTGAAGATTTCTGCAGCTACGGAGGCTGAGGAAACGACTATACACCGTGTCGCACCAAGGCGGAGATAGAGTAGAGGGCCATATTTGGTGGAGAGGCGGTGCAAGGAGTTGTACAAGGATGGTCTGAGGAGGAGGTGGAGGTGACCGATGATTGGGAGGGCCGGTGGGCTGGGTGGCAAGTGAAGACCTTTGGGTTTGTTGAAGAAGATGGATCGGATTAATAGGAGGGTTGAGATGAGAGACACAAAGAAGAGGAAGGAGTAGCATTGGATGTCGGTGACCATGATTAGGAGGCCGGGTTGGAAGATTGATTAGTTTGATTCACTTTGCTTTGTTTTGTTTTCTTTTATACTGGTTTTCCCAGGTAAGGTGTAGAGCTATGACTGAAGTATTAAGATAATTAGATTATATAGGAATTAGGTATGCAGCTCCTCTCGTCGTTCCCCCACGTTTTCGCTGGATGATGGGGGTTACTCTTAAGGTATGATCCACGTTGTTTAACATTTTGAGAGTTGAATAGTCACGATATCCAACACTTGAAGATTGATACTTTGATTCACTTTGTTTTGTTTTGTTAGTTTGGTATTGCTTCTGGGTTTTGCGCCCCAGCTGGTAAGGTCTATGATTCACGTATCGTATCATATATATATATGGAACTAAATTAATTAAGGTGACCAAATCTTACGTGCATGTGTGTGATTTGTCGTGCTATCCACACACCATAACCATCACATAGTCATCTTATAACATGTAATCCAATATCGGTCATTATAATGGTGCCGCAGGAAAACTTAGTACACATGCACTTTCATAAACATAACATCATGGAGCACATGATCTTTATGCATGCTCTTTCATAAACATCATAGTTGGGCAGAATGACTGAAGTTGTTCTCCTTAATTATCTCCTTCAATTAAAAATACCAAGATAATCTTTGAGATTAATATTGTACAGCTTAATTAGTCGAAAACATCGATCCCATTATCTTGGCTTGGTATACTAAAAAGAATAATTATAATGATTCATGATTCACGATGAAAATATTTAATTAGAGGACAACATTCTCTATATAAAAAAATAATAAAAATAATTATTGGACCACATGCAACTATAAAAATATGGTTCCTAATTCCACTTACAAAAAAAAAAAAAAAAAAATTCCTAATTCCAACCACAATACTCGTATCAATTTACGAAGAAAAAAAAAAATTGCCATGTTTTGCATAAATTACAATCTATAATCAATAAAATCTCAGAGTCAACGCCATGCGCCCCGCGCACACTTAGACCGCGCAACTGATAATGCCAATCCGCAGTTTATATATATATATATATATATATATATATATATATATATATATATATTCTAACTTGAATTCTTTTATAATCCCCAATTGCAGGGAATCTCTGTTCATGTAAATCTAGCAGCACTGTGACAATCAATCAATATTCTACAAACATAAAATCTCTAGCTCTGTCATGATTCAAAATTAGATTCTAAGCCTAAATCAGTTTCAAAAGTATTACAAGTTTGAACTCATGCCAAATCCAAATATTATGCCAAGACAGTGACAAATGAATACCAAACTATTGGGACACAATGTCTTGTTGCTCCCAGCGATTTTTCTAAAAACATGCCATTCGGCGCAATCAATGCACTTGAGTTTGTTTTCCTTAATTTTAGGTGGATTCACAGCTAATGGTCCAACACAAACATACACATATAATGATGTCAGAGAGAGACAGCTTTTGGTGAAGATGAAAGAGTTGTATATATGTATTTACTTCAAACTTGTGAACAGCCGCCTATCTACTCCCACGTAGTTCTATAATAATTACCAAATTCATGTAGGTGAGCTATGTTGCTTGTTTTTGTTTCCAAGTTGCCAAGAGATGAGAATTAGGAATTAGACGAAAGATTTTTCATTTTTATATATATATATATTTTGTAGGTAGACTAAAGATTTGTTGGTCGTTAAGCATTCCCGCCGTGCTCATCAAATTTATTGTTTATTTTGGTTATAAAAAAATAAAAAAATAATAATAATAATAAAAAGAAAAAAAAATTATATTCCTTCATTTTAGCTATCAACTTTTTTAAAACCGACTTAGAATTTTTATTATTTTATTTAAATATTCTTTTTTTTTTTAATAAAATTTTTATTCTTTCTTTATGTTTTTCAAAAATTCCTTGAAAATATGACCAGGAAGAAGACTTAAGTTTTTCAAGTAAAGACTTTTTTTATACAAGATGGGAAACCAAATTCGATGACATATTCTATCAAGAATATTTGAGCAAGAGCGATCCAACGGACTCCTACTCTGGACTCATTTTGTACCTTCAATCACATTGATTTTGGACCCTTTAAATCCAGCTTGTAAACATAGCAGTATATATGTATGTATGAATACTGCAAAATCATTGGCACACTGTAATGTTATGGTGAACCCTCATATATATATATATATATATATATATATATATATAGTACATTGAAGAAAGCGAATTGAATAAATTTTAATTAAGTAGCGCGCATTTCCTTTTCGGTTGTAGAGCATGCTAGCATTGATAACCCTAAAGAGTTTTGAGGGCTACCAATCCTCGCCTTGATGAGAGGGGATGCGGCTGCCAACCCTCACCCTTGTGAGGGGCTACCAACCCTCACCTTTAGAATATATATATATATATATAATTTAAGTAGCGCGCATTTCCTTTTCGACTGTAGAGCATGCTTGCATTGATAACCCTAAAGAGTTTTGAGGGCTACCAATCCTCGCCTTGATGAGAGGGGATGCGGCTGCCAACCCTCACCCTTGTGAGGGGCTACCAACCCTCACCTTTAGAATATATATATATATATATAATTTAAGTAGCGCGCATTTCCTTTTCGACTGTAGAGCATGCTTGCATTGATAACCCTAAAGAGTTTTGAGGGCTACCAATCCTCGCCTTGATGAAAGGGGATGCGGCTACCAACCCTCACCCTTGCGAGGGGCTACCAACCCTCACCTTTAGAATATGGGTGGGTATCGGTTTAAGCGGTTCGGTAATCGGACCAAATTTATCGGTTAATCGGTTTATTAACCGATATTGTTTCGATAAGCTTTTATTCTGAAAATTTCGGTTAAATTGGTAATTGGTTAAAACGGTTCAGTTAAATCGGTTACCGTGATACACCTCTGTTTCAAACAAAATCCACCAAAAAAATTGTCGACCCCCCCTTCCAAAAAAAAAAAAAAAAAAAAAAACATCAAGCATAGAAATAAACAATACAAAAAAATAAATCAAATTGTTTTGATGAATCCTTACCTAGATGAACGGTGTGCGTGTAAGGAATGAGAAGAAGAGAGGGAGGGAGGGAAGGAGTGAGGCGTGACTCGTCAACGTGAGATTGCGAGAGTCAAAGACCATGAGAGGGTGGCGGCCGCCAGAGAGGCAGAGGGTGAGCCGTGAGACCGAGAGACCATGAGAGCCTGAGAGGCGAGCATTGAGAGTTTGAGAGGGGCGGCCAAAATGGAAAAGAAAGAGATTTAGGGTTAAGGTTAAAAAAGAAAGAGATGTACTCTTTACAAATAAAAATAAAAATCATTTTTTTTAAATAAAGGACGTCGTTTTATACCCCCAATATCGGTTCCTTATCGGGTATATCGAAAACCGATAAGCAAAATTTTGTTCCGATTAATGAATCGGTATAAAAATCTTAAACAATTACCGACCGAGTACTACCTATTGATGGTTAATTTTGGTTCAATCAATGTCGGTAGACGGTCAGTAATCGGTAACCAACCCTCACCATAGGGGGTGGCCGGCTACCTCGTTTGGCCTGTGGTGGTTCGGCCACACCCAGACCAGCCGTCTGGGGGTGGCCAAACCACCCCTAGGGCCCAAGGGGGTGGTTCGGCCACCCCCTTGGGCCAAACCCTCAAAAAAAAAAAAAAAAAAAATTGAGGGTTTGGCCTTAGGGGGTGGCCGAACCACCCCTTTATGTTAATTATTGATTTTTGTTAATGAGAATTACTCAGAGTTGAGTTTATTTCTCTATTTTCCTTCAAAACGTAGAGAGTATCTACTTTTGTCAAGAAGATTTTTTAGATCATTGATAGAATCAAGATCTAGAAGTATTTATCCGCTACTTATTGTTCTGATTTGTAGCCAATATAGTTCCACAGTAGCAATGGCCATGGAACGATACTCAGCTTCGGTGCTGGAATGTGAAGCAACTGCTTGCTTCTTGGCAGTCCAAGATATTAAACAAGGACCAAGAAACACACCAATGCCAGTGGTGGAACAACGGCCATCAGGGGCACCAACCCAATCTGTATCACAAAAAGTATTGAGCTGCAAGGAGCCTTTAGTATAATAGATACCATGATCAAGGATGCCCTTCAAATAACAAAGTACCCGTTTGGCTGCAATCATATGAGTAGTGGTTGGAGCATGTAAAAATTGACACAATTGATTTACAGTAAAGGCAATATCAGGCCTTGTAAGTGTGCAATATTGCAAAGCACCAACAATATGATGATAAGGCGTAAAATCGGAGAGAGGATCACAATCAAACTTGGATAGTTGACTGCCCAAAATACAAGGAGAGGCATATGACTTGGCCCCAATCATTTTTAATCTATGGAATAGATCAAGAATATATTTGGATTGATGAAGGTGTAAGCCAGTAGAATCTCGGACAGCTTGAATGACCAAGAAATAAGATAAGGAACCAAGATCTTTCATTGCAAAATCGTACTGCAATTTGTTAAAAAAAGTGGAATAGCCGGGCTATGAGTACCTGTCACAATGATATCATTAACATAAACTAACACAAACAAGTGAATAGGCTGACGATGAAACATAAACAGCAATGTATCCACTAAAGAACCAACAAAACCAAGCTCAAGTAAGGCTTGAGAAAGCCTATTAAACCAGGCACGGGGAGCTTGTTTAAGGTCATAAATAGCTTTATGTAGGAAACATACATAATCAAGACAGGAGGAATCCACAAAGCTTTTGGTTGTTCCGTAAAGACTTCCTCATCCAAATAACCATGCAAGAAGGCATTAGAAACATCAAGTTACTTGATAGGCCAATGAAAATGCACAACAAGAGCCAATACCAAACGAATAGTGGCAGGTTTTATTACAGGACTAAAAGTTTCAGAATAATCAATACCATTATGTTGATCAAAGCCCTTGGCCACCAAGCAAGCCTTGTACTGATCAATTGTACCATTAGCCTTGGTTTTCAATTTGAACACCCATTTATTCTGTATCACATTTTTATGTAGAGGTCGGGGGCAAAGTGACCAAGTGCCTGTGGACATAAGTGCATCAAATGCTAGAATCAAGTTTTGCAGGAGTGTTTTTGCTTAGAAAAAAGAAAAATAAATAAATAATTGCAAAGAAGAAGGCATGAGTCGGTGGTGTGTGAGAGAGAGAAAGAGATTAAAAAATATCTCTGTCATATCTTTGTGGTTTGCACACGTTCTTGTCATTTCTGTTGACAGAAAGGCAGAGCTATGCGATGTGAGAGAGAGAAAGAAATAGTGAGATCTATAATTCAAATGGGACGACGTGCTCCACGTGAAGATGCAGAAAAAGCGAGCGAAAGAAGGGGCCACATCAAAAACAATGCAAAAAAAAAGTGCTTAGAAAGAAAAAAAAAAACAAAAAAAAGCCCAGAAAAAAGCAAAGTAAAAAAGCCATCTTCTCTCTCACGTACATCTCTCTCACTCAATATTTTCTTCCATCTCTCGCTCAATAAACCAAACACTCAAAAAGCAAGCCAAAATACATAAATCCCATCTCTCTCTCACTTTGCTCAAAAAACCATACCGCTCACCATGATTTTTCTCTTTCTATATAAACACCTTCTCTTAGTTATGTTTTTCGCAGCCAATAACTTCAAACTTGCGTCTCACTTTCTCTCTTTGACCCTCGAAAGAACAAGAGTATATAGAAATTAAAAGAAAAATCAGACATACCATAATATGTAGCTCTTAAAGACAGGTGACGAGACTCACCAGCTCTCAAATTCACAGAAGGATTTGCAGCTCTCAAATTCGCGGAGGAGGCGCTAGGCATGAAAAAAATTTGTATATATATATTGGTAATGTTGTAAATATGTGAAATATTTTGGATATTTTTGGCAATGTGTTATTTTCATTAAACAAATATTGCGGCTCCCCTTTTCCATTTGAAGTGCGTTTGGTCAAAAGCCCCAAATTGGAGCTTGTGGCTAAACGTTCGGTTCAACATTTGGGAGGACGAAAAGCTCTTTATTAAAAGAAACCCAAACGACCTATTTTTTCCTTGAAAGTGCTTTTTGGAACCTAAAGCCCTTTTGGTGCTCTAAAACGCAATCCCAAACAGGCAGTAACACAAAGTTAAGAGGCTTTAATTTTTCTCAAAGTTTGGTGTACCTCAAAATTCATAGGAATTCACACAGATGAAAACACCAAAGGCTTAGATTAAGACATGTATTTTTTTATATATTTTTTATTATTTTTTTATTTTTTTATTTTTTGTTTTTTTGTGAAGGCTCTGCAATGTCCGGCTCCCTTAAGCTTTCTAATTGACCTATGTAATGAGTGTTGGGCCAGCGACTCCTAAACCAAATGGTTTTAGAGCACTAGATGCAAAACATTCCTAAGGCTTAATTACTCAAGTCAAAAAGGCTACGAAGCCAAACTAGCCATACAATCAACCAAATTCAATTTCTCATCTTTTTACGCGAACACTCAATGCTTAGTGAGGCATGATGTCCGGTTAATCAATGAAAAGCTCAAATTGATGATGACACACACACACACACACACACACACACACACACACACACACATATATATATATATATATATATATATATATATATATATATATATATATATATATTATTTTTGCTATCCTCAAGCCAAGGTTTCATCAACACTTCATCCTACAAATCGCAAGGCACACCGTAATCAATCCAAATCTCATACCTCACAAACTTTATGTTAGTGTGCTTGTGATAATCAACTTAGACATGTGAAGTCTCTCTAATCCACCAAATGAGTCTCTCTAATCCACCAAATGAGTCAAAGGACATAGATTTCTAATGACATGTAGTGTTCAAAAAGTTAAACACACTAATGACATGTAAACTACAGTTATGATGTAACTCATGCCCAATCAACAACATAGCACAATTTTTTTTTTTTTTTTAACAAAACAAATAGATGAAAACAAACAAAAAGACAATGTGTTTTTCCACACCCCCAAACTTAAATAACGCATTGTCCCCAATGTGGCAAGAAATACAATACCGTGGGATGAGGAAACTCGAGTGTGCAAAGGCCAAAATGTCCCCCAAACTTGAACACCAAAACACCTGTCAAAATCTAACAACAATATTTCCTCATAGAAACAAACATCAAAAAATTAATTGCTGTTAGAGACAAAAAATGAAATGACAAGAAATGAAATGACAAAAAGGAAAAGAAATCAAAAATAAAGTGCAGAAAATAAAAAGAAAGAAAGAATACCGCACTTTCCCCGATCATTTGGGTGTCCAACCAATCCCTTCCACTCTTTCTTCTTAAGAATTTGATATCCCTCTGGAAGGATTTTTCGTCGTCTCAAGTAGCCTAGTTGCTTGCTTCGAAGGATCTTCTTAGGAACATGGTTCTTAGATTTGTGACATTGTGTGCATAGATCCTTGAGACGTTCAAAATGAGACGGCTTTTTGAGACATTGATAAGATGAAGCTTGGGGTCCATGAAGTGTCTCAAGAGGGATTGTGACAAAGGAGTGAGCTTCAGTACTCACTTCCTTATCATTGGACATATTTGGGGGCTTAATTTGCTCCAAATGCTCAACTTGCCCCAAGTATTCCTCTTTCTCTTCCTCTTCACTGTTATCCATAATGAAAGGCTTAGCTGTTGATGAAGATGATTTAGATGATGATATCTCAATGGTTTCCCCATTTTCAGTTCGCATCTTAGGAGTGGAGTTCAATAAGGCATCAACTTACTCAAGTAACTTGTCAAGGTCTAGGTCGCATCCAAATTGAGCAAAGCACTTTCCTAATGGGTCCTCCAGACTTGGCTCATCAACAGTCTCCTCAACAATTTTCTCTCTCCCAATTGGGGTGGTGGCTTGGACATGCTCATGATAAAGATTGCTGGAATCATCCTCATCAATCATGTAGTGCCTTTCAGCCATCAACAGACTTTGAAGCTCTTCTTCCTCTATTATGGTGAGTTCAGCAACTAAATGACCTAGCTACCCTTCCAACTTTTCTATTGCTTGAGTGTTGGCCATGGTTGCATTCTTCACTTCATTTATGGCTTGGGAGTTGAGCATGGTGGCATTTTGAAGCTCTAGCAAGGTTTGGGCATTAGACTGTATGAACGCTTTGAAGGTGTTTTACAATGACAAATCTTGTAGAGGATAATTGCATGGTGAAGGGGTAGGTAGAGGATTGGTTGTCGAACTGCGGATATTCAGGATGGTGCAATTCATCAAATTTGGGAGCATAATTTCGTGTAGTATTAGCTTGCCATGAGAAATTAGAATGGTTGCTCTAGTCTAAGGTGTAGCAATTGAAATTTGATTTAGATCCCGGACTGGGAAAGTTGGTGTTCATCTGCTCATGTGAAAAATTAGAAAATTGTCCACAGGATGGACAATTACCTGAACTATGATAAGGGTTAGAGTAGTATGAACATGGTCTATGTGGGTGAAAATGGTGAGGATAGTTGGTAAGTGAGGGTGTCCAACAGCTAGGGGTAGCATTAAAATTACCTAAAGGAAAATTCATACTTATCCTCACTCTTTAAACAAAACACACTTCCACATGAAACATTAACCAAAATTTTTTGTTTTTTGTTGCTTTTTTTTTTTTTTTGAAAATAAAATAAACAAAAATATCAAAAATTAAAAACAAAAACTCATAAAACGGACCAAACATAAGTTTAGCAAAATTCAAGGTGCTGGCCTGTTTTGGTGCAATCTGCGGAGGTGCGCTCGAGTGCAGGTGTGAGCTGGTCCGGTAAGTGTGCTGATGTTGCACGTGTGCGCTCGAGCATAAGCGAATTGCACTCAAGCGTATGTTTCTTGTGCGCTTGAGCACAGCTAGGGAGGATCAAGCGCAAGTGTGCTTCGTCTGCTGCCTTATGCTCGAGTGCGAGTGGGGTGCGATCGAGCGCACTAGCAGGGACTAGATTCCGCAGAACTGCAGAAAAAAATGAAAACAAAAATCTACCTAAACTAGTAGAAAAATAAAATCAATTTAAACAAAAATCAATTTTCACAAAAACAAACAACTCCCCAGCAACGGCGCCAAAATTTGATGTACAAATTTAATTGTATTTGCAAGCACACGAGTCATGTACAGTACAGCATGTGCAAGTGCGAGGTCGATCTTTTGAACTAATTTGGATATCCAAAGTAAATCAAAAGGCGCACAGTATTAGTCGGATGAAACACAATGAATATCCTACTTCGGCACAATCAAACACAATTTTGTCACATAGTTGAATTGAAACGAACATACATTATATTAAGGTCGGAATTGTACGAACGAAACATGAAAACATAAAACTAATCAATGGTGAGGCTTCATCTTTAACCTTAGTTGAAGAATTAGCCTCTCATGAGAAAAGGAATCATATAGAAACTAATTAACTTCATTAAAAATCAAATACTTACAAAAGAATTGGAGTTCAAACCTCCAAAAACCTAGAAAACACAAAGTTTGACAAAATACGGCGCCCCTGGCGTCTCTCCATACGTTTACAATGGAAAAGAATGATATTTAAAAGCTAATTTTAGGGTTTTAGCACTGCCAGGTCGGCCAAGTGTGCTCGATCGCACTCTAGGTGCGCTCGATCGCACCCATGCAACATGTCTTCTGCTGCGTAGGGCGCGAGTGCGCTCGATCGCACTAACATGCGCTCGAGCACACTTCCAATCAAAATTAGCTTACTCTTGTGAAATATGACTTTGTAAATTTGAGTTAGCTTTCCAATGATACCAAGATTGCTTCAATCTGAGCTATACAACTCTAGATATGGCCTTTTTAGTGGGACTCGTCGGATGTGAATCATCTCTCGATCCCAATTTGCTGCCAATGCTCCATGAAGTTTCTTAAGCCCTAGAATTAATGGAATGAGTTGCAAATATCACCTTAAAGCCGCATTTTTCTCTTAACAACTTGTAAATCACTAAAACACTAAAACTAACCAAAACATCAGAGCATAATAAAGCTAATGGCTTAGCAAATGCAAATTAAGGGGTCCAAATATGCAATATTTGACACTCATCAGCTCACATAATATAACAATATGCCAATGCTTTAATCATATTATGAATATCTAATATTTGCAAACTTAAGGGCATGGGTGTATACTCCTTAGGCTATAGATTTTCCTAAGCAACGAATTAAGCATGGGTGTGTACTCTAACTCTTTTTCTTTCTTAAAGGATTTAGCATAGGTGTATACTAAGTTATTCTTTAAGAAAGCATAAATCTATGGAAATCGACAAACACATGGAGTCTAAGGCATGGGTGTATACTCCCGGTTTTCCATGTTGATTAACCCAAGAACCCATGAGAAAATTATTTTGTTACTTTATTAAGTCCAGGACTCGATCATCCAAATTGACTTAACTAACTAATCCATACCTCATGCATATAATGGCCAGTCTCACACATATGAGGAATTTAATAAAAACATAAATTAATCAAGTTAAGTATCACAATATAATTATCACAAAGGCGCCTTTATTGAAATATTAAATAAACATAATTAGAGCTTCAATCTAACCCTACTAAGTAGTTTAGTTACACATGAGTTTGATGTTAAACTTCTTCATAAAATAAAATAGAAAGGAAATAAAGAAACCCGAAAACTTGAGCTTCAAGCGCCTCCAATTCTTCTCCTTCAAATGGTGTCTCTATTCTATAGGCTTAAAGGTCTATTTATAGGCCTTAAGAACACTCTAGAAACCCTAAAAATCGTAGGTTTTAAGTCCTAGTTCACCTAGGACTTTAAAAATCCTAGTTGGTGTGAAAAAGGGCACTTTCCGGAATAGGTCAGCTGCTGCCTTGCTCTTCACGCACGAGTGTGCTTGATCGCAGCCAGTGTGCGCTCGATTGCAGGTCTACAATCGAGCCTTCTTCTTGTGCTTGCCTCTTGGCTTGGATCTCTCTAGAAGTGCGATCAAGCACAAGTTTAGTGCGATCGATCGCACTATTAGAACTTTTAGGGGTATAGAAAGACACACTATCTATTTGTTTGTTTTTTGTTTGATTGTTTGTTTCAATTTCTTTTTAAAATAAAGAAAATAAAAAATGTGCTATGTTGTTGTTAAGTATGAGTTAAGCTATAATTGTGATTTGCACTTCATTGGCTTACTTAAAGTATTGAACACATGATCATTTCATTAGGAATCTGAGTCTTTTGACTTATTTTTGGGCAATAGAGACTTCACTTGTTCTGAGTTTAATGATCACGAGCACATTAGCATATAATCTGTGAGGTATGATGTTTGAGCTTAATCATGTTTATTTTGAGATTTTTTGGATGACCTATTGATGAATAACCTTGGCTTGCAATAAGTAAAGATAAAATAAATAAATAAGAGAAAGATCATTTTGAGTTTTTTACTAAGTAACCAGACCTCTTGCCTCATTAATCATGAGTGTTCGCATGAAAAGGTGTAAAGTTCAGTTTAGTTGATGGTATGGCTAGTTTAACTTCGTAGCCTTTTTTACTTGAGTTAATAAGCCCTTAGGGATGTTTTACATTTAGTTTCTTAAAGCTATCTGGTTTGGGAGTCACTAGCCTAACACTCGTTACATGGGTCAATTAGAAAGTTTAAGGGAGCTAAGCATTGCACACCCTACACAAAGAGAGAGAGAGAGAGAGAGAGAGAAAAAGAGAGAGAGATAGAGAGAAAAATGTGCATCTTGCCCTGGTTATTTCATCTTATAGGAATTCCCACAAATTTTGAGGTACTGAACATTTGTCTTGAGATTAAATTGAAGCCTCACGATTGTCTACTAATTTCTCTTTTCACCTATCGAAACATCTGACGCCTCAATTGTCCATTTATGAGTGATTTGACTTTGCTTATCCTAAAGATTTTGAATGTGGAGTTTATCTTTTTAAGCTTGCTCATGAATAAGAATCATTGTTTGTATGAAACTTCATTCTTTTCAATAACATAGTGCTGACAATGTTTGTGGGTATCATTTCTGTTAAACCCTCACAAGACTTCACTCATGCACTAGGGATGCCTACGGGTTTAAAAGGCTTATTGCATATACTAAATGCAAGTGTTTCTCCCACGAAAGAGGATTTATGTTTCTTGTTTTCATTTTATTTTTAATTTTGTATTGCTAAGGGACTAGCAAAATGTAAGTTTAAGGGCGTTTGATAAGTGTCAAATATTGCATATTTGAGCCCCTTAATTTGCATTTGTTAATCCTTTAGGTGTGTCCTAATCTAATGTTTTGGGTTAGTTCTGTGTTTTTAGTGTTTTGTAGTTTGCTAAAGGAAAATTGCGCCTTTAAAGTGAAAAATGCAAAGTTTGGAACAAAGCTGAAAAAATAGCCATTTGAGGAAGTAGGATCGAGCGCAGAACCCTGCGCTCGATCGTATCTATGCTCAAGCCTAGCAGGTTGCGCTCAAGCGCTCCTGCGCCCATCGACAAACCAGTAGCATGCAAGCGCTGTGCCACAAGACGAAGATCACATGCACGAGTGCGATCGAGCGAACTGGCCATGCGCTTGAGCACACTCGTCTGATAGCTAAGAACCAGCGCCGTTTTTAGGGTTTAAAACCCTAGAAAACACTATAAGTAGACTGCTAAGCCTCAAGAAAAGGGGGCTAGAGACCAAGTCCAAAATTCCATGACTTTTCTCCCTTTTAGTCTACTTTTTCTTTTAGGTTTTGGATTTATTTTTCATAATCATGTGTAGCTAATTTCTCAACTAAGGTTGAGGATGAAGCCTCACCGACGAAGAACAACATTTTTTTCATGTAAGTTAATATTATCCGATTTTATTGAGTTTTAATATTTCAATTGTTCTATTTCAATTCAATTAGTGGGATGATTCTTGGATATCTCTTGTGATTCAAGGATACATTTGAAGATTTGAGATAATTTCACGTAATTGATTGCTTAGTTTTCTTTGTTAAAAAATTAGATATCCTTTGTGATTTATTCTGCGGATTCAATTGATGTTTTGATTTAAATTGGATATCTTTTGTGATTTACGGATACACTTGATGATTTGATTTAAATTGGATTTCTTTTGTGATTTGTGCAAAGAATTGATACATGGGATGGTTTTAATTAACTCTTTGAAGCAAAAGTAAAACATACTTAAGATTTTTATTGTGAGAACTTTATATATATATTGACGACCATAAGAATATGTTGCTACGATTTGGTGGGTGTGGATTTCTAAAAGTTTCCTCTTCGTCACCAAAATTCTTGTGTGTGATTCTTTATATTTTGGTGATTATTTGCTTTGATAAATATCTATTAATTGCGAATCAACTGTGATATTTACCTATTAAGAGCTTTTTCAATTGGTATTAGAGTGGGTTCACTCCGTGAAGAATTAAATTCCTGAGTATGAGTCGTGTTTTATGTTTAAGATATCTCAAACTCTTAACACTATGCCTAATTTTGATGGATGAAACTATGGCTATTTGGAAATCCCGTATGAGATTTTTCTTAAAATCCATAGACGTTTGGCATGTCATTGAATCTGGATTTACTGCTCCAGAAAAATCGATAGCCAAATGGTCTAATGTTGAAAAACAAACTCGTATGGCAAATGATAAAGCTATGAGTGATATATGCTTGGCAATTTCACAAATTGAGTTCTCCAGAATTTCAAATTGTGATATCTTTTTATTAAATTGTTTTCTAAAAGTTTCCTCTTCGTCACCAAAATTCTTGTGTGTGATTCTTCATATTTTGGTGATTATTTGCTTTGATAAATATCTATTAATTGCGCATCAACTGTGATATTTACCTATTAAGAGCTTTTTCAATTGGTATTAGAGTGGGTTCACTCCGTGAAGAATTAAATTCCTGAGTATGAGTCGTGTTTTATGTTTAAGATATCTCAAACTCTTAACACTATGCCTAATTTTGATGGATGAAACTATGGCTATTTGGAAATCCCGTATGAGATTTTTCTTAAAATCCATAGACGTTTGGCATGTCATTGAATCTGGATTTACTGCTCCAGAGAAATCGATAGCCAAATGGTCTAATGTTGAAAAACAAACTCGTATGGCAAATGATAAAGCTATGAGTGATATATGCTTGGCAATTTCACAAATTGAGTTCTCCAGAATTTCAAATTGTGATATCTTTTTATTAAATTGTTTTCTAAAAGTTTCCTCTTCGTCACCAAAATTCTTGTGTGTGATTCTTCATATTTTGGTGATTATTTGCTTTGATAAATATCTATTAATTGTGCATCAACTGTGATATTTACCTATTAAGAGCTTTTTCAATTGGTATTAGAGTGGGTTCACTCCGTGAAGAATTAAATTCCTGAGTATGAGTCGTGTTTTATGTTTAAGATATCTCAAACTCTTAACACTATGCCTAATTTTGATGGATGAAACTATGGCTATTTGGAAATCCCGTATGAGATTTTTCTTAAAATCCATAGACGTTTGGCATGTCATTGAATCTGGATTTACTGCTCCAGAGAAATCGATAGCCAAATGGTCTAATGTTGAAAAACAAACTCGTATGGCAAATGATAAAGCTATGAGTGATATATGCTTGGCAATTTCACAAATTGAGTTCTCCAGAATTTCAAATTGTGATATCTTTTTATTAAATTGTTTTCTAAAAGTTTCCTCTTCGTCACCAAAATTCTTGTGTGTGATTCTTCATATTTTGGTGATTATTTGCTTTGATAAATATCTATTAATTGCGCATCAACTGTGATATTTACCTATTAAGAGCTTTTTCAATTGGTATTAGAGTGGGTTCACTCCGTGAAGAATTAAATTCCTGAGTATGAGTCGTGTTTTATGTTTAAGATATCGCAAACTCTTAACATTATGCCTAATTTTGATGGATGAAACTATGGCTATTTGGAAATCCCGTATGAGATTTTTCTTAAAATCCATAGACGTTTGGCATGTCATTGAATCTGGATTTACTGCTCCAGAGAAATCGATAGCCAAATGGTCTAATGTTGAAAAACAAACTCGTATGGCAAATGATAAAGCTATGAGTGATATATGCTTGGCAATTTCACAAATTGAGTTCTCCAGAATTTCAAATTGTGATAGTGCCAAGGATGCATGGGAGATCCTAGAAACTACTTATGAAGAAACTAATCTTATTAAAGCTTCAAAACTTCAAATGTTGGCTTCTCAGTTTAAGGATATTAAAATGTTAGAGGATGAGACATTCAATGACTTTTTCGGTAAACTTAGTGAAATTAGAAATTCCGTCATAAATCTAGGAAAGAAAGTTTCAGACACTAAGCTTATTAGAAGAGTTATGAGATCACTTCCTGAAAGATTCAGAATGAAGGTTGCTGCTATTGAGTCATGTACTGATCTTAATACCATGAGGGTAAAAGAGTTAGTTGGTGCCCTTCAGACTTATGAGTTTTCTTTGCCTTAACCTAGGAAGAATAAGGATCTTGCCCTTAGAACTCTTAAGAAGAACTCTGATGAATTATCTGGCGAGAACTCACCAAATGAAGAGGAACTTGCCTTGATAGCTAGAAGGTTTTATAAGAATTAACATAGAATTTCCAAGAGATTTGGGAAACAAAAAGAGAGTACTCACGATAGGAATGAAAGAGACTCACGTGATCCAAAATGTTATGAGTGTTCTAGCTATAGTCATGTTCGCAAGGATTGTGGAAACCTTAAGAGTAATAAGCCTAACAAGCAAAAAGCCTTCAATATTACTTTGAGGGACACTAATGAGGAAGTCCTAGATGAATCTCCTAATTATGTAGCTTTTGTTGCATCCTACGAATATGGTGATTCTAAGCAATCAGATGATCAGTCTGTGTCTGATAATGAATCTAATAGGGTTAGTGATCTTTAAAACTCCTTTGACAATTTAATGGAAAAATTTTCTATGCTTAGAAATACTAATTTGAAAATTGTTAAGGATGTTAAGAATCTTAAGCTTGTAAGGGATAATTTGTTGAAATCGTTGAGTGATTCACATGCTGTTTGAAATACTCTTAAATCTGAAAACCATGTGTTAATTGCTAAGAATAAATCCCTTCAAAATGATCTGGTTGAATTTAGAAATCACTTGAGTAATTTCTCTAGTGAAAAGCTTAATAAACTGTTGCATGTTCAGAAGCATTCTAGTGATAGATCTGGTTTAGGATTTGATAAAACTACTCATATGTTTTCTAATCTTACTTCTACTCCAAAGACTGTGTTTGTTAAACCTGTGATAGTAGAAGAAGTTTCTATTAATGGACATCAAGCAGCTACTCAAACTCTACAAGGTAAGAAAGGTAAGAAAATTTTGGTTGAGCCTCATGCATCTTACTTTAAGCCTAGAGTCATACATCCTCCAAGGAAATTACATTCTCAAAAGTTTGTCCCTACATGTCATCATTGTGGAAAAGTTGGTCACATTTGACCCAACTGTTTTAAATTGAAACCTCATGTGCATGAAAATAAAAATTCTATTTCTAGGAAAGATTGTGAGGGTTTGTTCATGATGATGAAAGGAGTGCTATCTAGGTTAGATGAGTTTGAAAAAGGCCATAAACCTAAACCTAAGATTACTCAAGTGTGGGTTAGGAAGGATGAAACCATTCACCCTTTGAGGGGGAGTGGTAGTGAACTCACCTTATGTTAGGTGAGTCAATAACATGCCTAGGATTGGTTGTCTTACATATCTTTGCATACCCTAGAGCATGTTATTTTTCTTCTTGCATTGCATTTGTTATTTTTTTTTGTTTCGAATTTTTTATTGTGTGCATTTTTTCTAAGTTGTTAAAAATTTCAAAAAGACAAAAATATTTCTTTGGTTGTTTTCTTTTCTTTCTTTTGTCTTATGCACCTAGATAGTCCATTAATTTCTCACATTGCTTTTATGAATTTCATTCCTTGCGTCTTGGAATGTTCATAATATGCATGAAATGAAATTTTGTTTTAATGGACTTGTTCTTGTGGTTACCTAAAGCCTGAGCTTATGTGGTGCGTTTTACCTATGTTTTATCTCTTGTGCACTTTTAAGCTTAAATTGATTTTTTTTTTTTTTTTTTTTTGTAAGCTCTGTTAGGTAATTATAAGAGGTTTTTGACTAGTCGTTTTTTTTCAAATTGACCATATGCTAGTTGAACCTAGGCTTAAAATTCCTGCATTCCTCCTTTTGTGATAAGCACCAAAAGTTTAAGGACACTTTCTCAAAGAGAAAAAGAAACAACATAGTGAAACAAATAAAATCAAAAGATCATGTTCCTTATGGAATTTATTTTTACTGTGTCAAACTTGTGCTATTTTTTCATGAAAGGATTGTTTGGGATGAGAGTGGCTAGGACCTAGTATGATAAGGTTTGATTTTTGATTAAATTTACTTGTCAAAACCTCATGGTGGTGAAACTTTCTCCTATTTGTGTAAACTGGTAATTTTTTCCCATTGGATGGCTTACACGCACAACATACAAGCATGGGTTGAACGGAACATTTTTTCTAGCTTGGGTTAAGCAATATGAGTTTCTTACCATTAATCTCATGTATTTTTTCATATTTGGAGTATGTTTGGGATATTCATTGATAAAATACATGAGTTTTTGATGTATGTATCATGTGTGTTCATTTGACTTTTGAGGGGGTGAAACATGTTTTGTTTCCAGTTTCTTGTTGGTTTTTTTTTTTTTTTTTTTTTTTTGAGTCATTTGTCTAAGGGGGAGTTTCTATTACTCATTATCTTGGATTATCTTCATGAGTTGTGTCTATGTATTTCCTGTTCCACATGTTGATAATTTTTGTTGAGTGTTTCAGGAAACATAATGACTTTGTCAATTTGTGACAAAAAGGGGGAGTAAAATTGGGGAGATGATGGGTGATTCGTCCGATTGATTTTGTCACCGAATTGCCAAAGGGGGAGTTTATAAGTTATTGTTGGCATAATTCGGTAAGCAAAATGGTGATCAAAAGTGTCAAGATTCATCATCCAAGCAAGTACCGTTCGAACGGGAAGAAGTGTCATTCGGACGCTCAAAGAATTCTATTTTTTCCCGAGAGCCTCGTCTGCAAGCCCGTTCAGACTAGATTGATAAACAAGAATTCTAGAGAGCCTCGTCTACAATCTCGTCTGCACCCCATCCGGACGCGCTGCGCCAAGAAAGAAAGTTTGCGATGCTTTCCCAAGAATTGCCCTAGCTCCATCCGGACGGGACTTCTCCTCGTTCGGATGGCCATGTAGAAAATCCCCATATGGCCGTGTTATTTGATCCCCGTCCGAATGGCCCATGCTCCCGTTCGGATGCCGCGCACTTGTAACAGTTTTAAATGAATTTAAACTGTGTCCTAGGTCTAGGGATTGTGGGGCTATTATAAATACATCTCTATAGAAAGAGAGAAGTACGAATTTATACCCCAGAGAGTTCATAAGAGGCTGTACTTAGAGAGAAGAATTATTGTGAGCCTAGTTGTTCCTCTTAGAAGATCTTTGTTAGTTTGATTATGAACATAATTGAGAAGTCTATCGGAAGGTTCGATAAAAGAGAATCACGTTGAAGAAGATTATGAGCGAGGAGACGAGTTGGAGGCTTGTCGTGTAAGAAATTCCATTTAAAGTATGTCCCTTATGTCACATATATTATTATAATTATAAAATATATGTAATTACGGTGTCCAGTAATTTATTCCAATTAAAGTTTATTGTGTGAAATCAAATATTCTGAATTAAATTATTGATTTAATTCTTGTGGAACAAGTATTTGATTTCATTACTGATTTTATTTTGTGGAATCAATTAGCTGTATTTATTTAATTTTATTCCTTGATGGAATGAATAATTAAGGTAACAGCTCTAATTGAGGGTCCCTGACCTAACTATAAATAAGGCCGGTGTATTCCATCATTTGGCACTCACTAGTAGGCATAGGTCAGAAAAAGCTCTCAATAATTGTTTAGTTTTTAATTTGGTTGCTGTGAAGTTGTTCTTCAAGCTGCGTGAGCAAACCAATGGCTGGAGGTACATATATATATATTAAATTATTTCCGCTGCTAATTTTATTGTTAATTAGCATTTAATATATATGTTAATTGTTACATTTAGTATCAGAGCCATCTTTGTGCCATATTTGCTCAGCATTAAGTTGTGTTGTTTATTATGCTCGATTTGTGAATAAAGTGGCTCAACCCGATAAAGAAAGACCCAATATAATAGCCCATTCGGATTTAGAAAAGAAGAAGGGGAAAACGGTTTGGGCTATAGTGGGTTTAGAACTTGGGTTCTTAAGGTAAGAAGAGCCTAAGTCTACTCACAAGACCATTGGGCTATACAAATTATTATGTTTTAATATTCCGTTTTTATTTATGTTATGTTTTAAATTGTTCAGTATTAAATTATTGTTTATTTAATGCATGAACTTAAGGATATATTTATTCTTTTAATTGTTTAATATAATTAACTAAGCCTCATGTGTTGGTGAATGTTTATGGTACTATCCAAAGTTGCAATCGGAAAGCTCTGGCAAGGCAAGTCTTGGGACTTAAGTATGCCATTGTGCGCCCCCTCACTTACCTGGGACACTATCCGGTTGTATTTTGGAAAAATATTGTTTACCCACTAACATGTTGGTTTTGTCTTTTGTTCTTGGGAACTTTATTTTGGCATCTATACAGTTATTGGATGTTAATGAAGTCGTGATTATCACAATAATTTTGGGAGAGCCATAGCATCCCGATTTTATAATGATAATTGCATCAAGATCATTGATGTGGTATTTTTGTGACAAAAAATATCAATTATAAAAATAACCACTCGCAATAGGACGAATCTTTGTAGGATACGGCTATAGAGAGGGTGTCGAACCTCAAGGACTGCAGGGGTTTTATTATCAAAATTCAAAAGATTAAAATTAACTTAATTCAAAAGAGAATTGATTTGATTTTCTTTGAAACTAAAGTGCATGAAAATAAAAGATATTTAAAATAAGAGAGAGTGTAGGGTATTGACTTCACCTCTATCCGCACAACAATGGCTAATCATAATTAATCCCAGAAATTCATTCTATGCATGTTATAAATAAATAAGAAACTACCTTATTAAAAAATAAGCATAATCTATCTTCGGTTGGCACGGATCGTCCACCTAACCACTAAGATGCTGTACGATTCGTCTTCCCTAGGTATAAATTATCAAATTCTTTAACAGGATACATACAATCAATGAATAAGTGTAACCCATCTTCGGTTGGCACGGACTATCTACCTAAATTACACAAAACTAGGGTGTAGTACAATCCGTCTTCCCTAGGCCCCCCTATCAAATCCTATTGATCATATGTCAATTAAACCCATTGTATAACCATCATCCTCATAATCACAGAAAACAAGAATGATTTGAGATCAATAAAAGTAAAATATTTTCTAAGACAAGAGAAGAATTTCACAAATATTGATTTTGGAATTTAAGGACAATTGCATTTAATAATTAAGAACATAATCAAAAGGTAGAAATTCTCATAGTTATACAATCAACATGCATAAATTGAAATCTAGAAATTAAATACAATCAAACTATTGTGCTTGGATAGGGTTACATCAACACCCCACGAAGGGGTTTAGCCGCTTATGATCTTCTAACCTCCAAAGACAATTTTCTGATTTCTAGCTCTAGGAAGCGGTGTGTCTGTTTACAATGTTTAGAGCCCTATTTATAGGGATAAGGAGAGTCCTAGAAACCCTAGGAATCCCAGAAAAATCGTAATTCTGTCTCCCAGTCGGTTGGGAGACCTAGAAAAACTTTCCTTATCAATTTCGGACTGATTTTTGCCTCTGCCGCGCGTGTGCGCTCGAGCGCACTGTAGCTACAGTAACGTGCTACAGTACTCCGCTACAGTAAATTGATATGGTGAATCTGCTATAGTAAATTGCTACAGTGTCCGCTACAGTACTTGATTTGCATTTTGAGCCCAAAAACAATGATTTTCTTGTATCTTTATTAAACACCTGAAAACACAAAAACAAAACAAAATCAAACAAATAACAACGCTAAGGAATTAACATATGCAAATTAAAGGGTTTGAATGTGCAACATTCAGTGCTTATCAATCATATATGTGAACTTCATAAGAAAAATTAACATCATGTTGTAATTAATTCATAAATTTAATTTGCCAATCCCCACAGGGACATTTTTATTTTTATGAATTAATTAGAATAAGATAGTAAATTTAACATTGAAATTAAAATTTCTCTTAGGCCCACAGGTACGGAAAATTTTATTTATTAACCTAAATTTATTAGTCTTATTAATAAAGAGTAAATTTCATGCGTGATGCAACCTTTGCTCACAGGTAGGTTGAAATTTACTATTAAGTTAACATTGGTTAATTTAAATAAAGTTATTTCATAGCACTAAAGTATTTTCTTTGGTTATTGCAGCTATTCCTACTGCTTTAATGGATGAAACTTTTCATGTTCCAATGCTTAATGGTAACAATTTTACTGACTAGAAAGAAAATTTATTTTTCACATTAGAGTGTTTGTAGCTTGACTTGGCGCTCCGTGTGGACGAACCACCCGCCCTCACGGAGGAAAGTACGCCACAAGAGATTGTTAAAGATGAACGGTGGGAGTGATCAAATCGCTTAAGTCTAATGTTCATGAAATCTCATGTCTTTAAGGGCATTAGGGGTTCCATCCCTGAATGCACTAAGACTAAGGCATTCATTAAGGCAGTTGAGGAATAATTTGTGAGTTTCGACAAGGCCTTAGCCAGCACCCTAATGAAGAAGCTATCAAGCAAGTCCTTTGATAATTCAAGAAGTGTGCTTGAGCACATTATGGAAATGAGGGACATGGCAACTCAACTCAAGTCCCTAGAGATTGACATATCTGAGTCATTCTTGGTGCATTCCTTGGTGCATTCCATATTGAACTCTCTCCCCTCTGAATATGTTCCTTTTAAAATATCCTATAACACACATAAGGATAAATGGTCAGTAAATGAACTTCTAACCATGTGTATTCAAGAGGAAGATAGGCTAAAACATGAGAAGCCAGAAGGTGTTCACATGGCTATTCATGCTAAGGGAAAGACCAAGAGAGGCAAGCATGCCCAAAACTTCAAAAGGGAAAACAAGATGCCAATCAAGAAAATTGGCAAGAAGGATACTTGTTACTTTTGCAAGAAAGAAGGGCATATGAAGAAAGATTGCCAAAAGTATATAAAGTGGCTCAAAAGAGAATGTAATCTTATATCTCTAGTGTGTCATGAATCTTTTTGTTGAGGCTCCTAATAATACATGGTGGATTGATTCGGGTTCTACAATCCATATTGTTAACTCAATGCAGGGTTTTCTCACAACAAGGAAGCCAGCAAGCAATGAACAACGCGTCTACTCAGGAAATAAAGTATTTTCACAAGTAGAAGCTGTTGGGACCTTTAGAATGATTTTGAAAACTGGATATGTTTTAGACCTTGAAAATGTATTTTTTTATCCCAGAATTTTTTAGAAATTTAATTTATGTTTCCAAATTGGATGTTGTTGGTTTTGGATTTTGGTTTATCAATTCAACTTTCAGTATTTTTAAAGGTGAACAATTGATTGGTGGTGGAATAAAAATTGATGGTTTATTCAAAATTGATCTAGATCCCAACTTTGAAAATAATTATTTATCATTGCATACTGATGTTGGCATAAAGAGGAGTCTAATGGATCAAAACTCCGCTTTATTATGGCATAGGAGATTAGGACATATCTCCATAGAGAGAATCAAAAGGTTAGTGAATGATGGAATTTTAAAAACTCTTGACTTTACAAACCTTGGTACTTGTGTGGATTGCATAAAGGGAAAGCAAACCACCAAGACCACTAAAGGTGCCAAAAGGAGTTCTGAGATTCTTGAGATCATACACACTAATATCTGTGGACCTTTCCTACTCCCTGCCTAAATGGTCAAAGATATTTCATATCTTTTATTGATGACCATACAAGGTTTATGTATGTCTATCTTCTAAATGATAAGGCTGAAGCATTAAATGCTTTCCAGGCCTATAAGGTAGAAGTAGAGAAACAAAAGGAAAAGAAAATCAAGATTGTAAAATCTGATGGAGGTGGAAAGTACTATGGTAGGTACACATAAAAGGGATAAATGATAGGTCCATTTGCGAAATTCCTTGAAGAGGAAGGTATTGTGGCTCAATACACGATGTCTGGCACACCACAACAAAATGGTGTAGCAGAAAGAAGGAATCGCACACTTATGGACATGGTTAGGAGCATGCTTAGTAATTCCCATCTCCTTTTATTTTTATGGAGTGAAGCCTTAAAAACTGCTGTGTATGTTTTAAATAGGGTTCCATCCAAGGCTGTCTCTAAGACACCTTTTGAATTATGGAATGGGTGGAAACCAAGTTTAAATCATTTACATATCTGGGGTTGTCCTGCTGAAGTGAGGATTTACAATCCAAATCTCAAGAAATTAGACCCAAGGACAACCAACGGATTTTTTATGGGCTATGCAGTTAACTCCAAGGGATTAGGTTTTACTGTCCTTCACATAGTCCTAGAATTGTTGAGTCTATAAATGCAAAATTTATAGAGGATACTGAACTTTGTGGGAGTGCTCATCCTCAAATGGTTGAATTAGAGGAAGCACGAGAGTTGACTGAAACTCCTTCACATGAAGGACGTTTGATTGTGCTTAGGAAAAATCAAGATGATTTCCTTGAACCACAATCAATTTCAGAACAGCCAACTCCTGAGGAACAGGTTCTGAATGAGCCTACTCAACCTCCTCCAAACGGGGAGGAAGTAGGATTAAGAAGATCCTCTAGAATATGTAGATCAGCAATCCCTAGTGATTATGTTGCATACCTCCAAGAGTCTGATTTTGACATTGGGCCTAAAGATGATCCAAAATCATTTTCACAAGCCATGAGTGGAGATAACTCCACATTTTGGTTCAATGTCATGAAGGAAGAGATGGAATCCATGGCTAAAAATCAAGTATGGGATCTCGTTGACTTACCAGAGGGAGCTATAGCCGTAGGCTGCAAATGGGTTTACAAAACCAAAACGATGCTTCTGGTAAGTTTAACAATATAAAGTTAGACTTGTGGCCAAGGGATTTACTCAGAAGGAAGGCATTGATTATCATGAAACCTTTTCTCCAGTATCAAAGAAGGATTCATTTAGGATAATCATGGCATTAGTAGCTCATTTTGATCTAGAGCTACATCAAATGGATGTGAAAATAGCCTTTCTAAATGGGGATCTTGAAGAAGAGGTATACATGAAACAACCTAAAGGATTTGATGATAACAATCAGAAGGCTTGCAAATTAAGGAAATCTATTTATGGGCTAAAACAAGCCTCCCGCCAATGGTATATCAAATTTCACAAAGTTATTACCTCATATGGTTTTATTGAGAGCTTTGTTGATCAATGCATATACCTTAAGGTCAATGGGAGTAAGGTTATTTTCTTAGTCCTATATGTAGATGATATTTTGCTTGCAAGTAATGATTTAGGTTTGCTATAAGAAAGCAAACAATTCCTCTATCAAAACTTTGAAATGAAAGATTTGGGTGAAGCCTCCTATGTCATTGGCATAGAAATTCATAGAGACAGAAATCAAAGAATATTAAAATTGTCTTAGAAAGCTTACATTGAAAAGGTTTTAGAGAGATTCGGATTGAAGAACTGTTCAACTTTTGTAGCACCTATCATTAAAGGGGATAAATTCAGTAAAATCAGTGTCCCCAAAATGCATTGGAACAAGAACAAATGAAAAGTATCTCATATGCATCTGCAGTTGGCAGCCTATTATATGCACAGGTCTATACTAGACTTAACATTGCGACGGCAGTTGGAATGCTGGGTCGATATCAAAGCAACCTAGGATTAGAACATTGGAAAGCTGCAAAGAAAGTGATGCGGTATTTGCAAGGAACCAAGGACTACAGTCTGACATACAGACACACTGACCATTTGGAGGTGGTTGGATATTCAGATTCAGATTTTGCTGGATGTGTGGATAACAGGAAGTCTACTTCAGGATATATCTTTCTTCTTGCTGAAGGGGCTATATCTTGGAGAAGCAACAAGCAGACTATAATTACTACATCCACAATGGAGGCAGAATTTATTGCATGCTATGAAGCCACTACACAGGCATTATGGTTGAGAAATTTTGTTAGTGGTCGCAAGGTTGTCGATTCTATAGCGAGACCAATCAAGATCTTCTGCGATAATCATGCTGCCATTTTCTTCTCTAAGAATAATAAAAGTGGAAGCAGAAGTAAGTATATCGACATCAAGTACCTTCGTGTGAGAGAGAACATCAAAAGGAATGAAGTATTCACTGAGCATATCAGTACTGAACTAATGATTACGGATCCCATGACTAAAGGTTTACCGGTAAAGCAGTTTAAAAGTCGTGGAACATATGGGGCTCATTGATTCATTTTGTACTTAGTTCTTTCTAATCAGTCTATAGACATCATGTTATTTTTAATAAAATTTTGTGCACATTTATTTCCTTATCCATGGGGATAAAAATTAAGTTTGGACTCGAATGACTTGTAGGAAGTTCATTCATAAAGTATATTATCCATAAAGTACTCATTTAGGGATGTATTATACATCGTGATACATGGAAGGGACGGCTTATCATATAAAAGTTTTATCGCCATGATTCGTGTGTAGTATTCCTTGAGTGAGTGAGAGGATTTCATGAATGGTTGGAATAAATAAAGTATTGGCCATATCATAGAACTGAACACCATAAGGAATTTATGTGTCATAAGGGCCAAGTGGGAGAATGTAAGAAATTCCATTTAAAGTATATCTCTTATATCACATATATTATTGTAATTATAAAATATATGTAATTACGGTGTCCAGTAATTTATTCCAATTAAAGCTTATTGTGTGAAATCAAATATTCTGAACTAAATTGCTGATTTAATTCCTGTGGAACAAGTATTTGATTTCATTACTGATTTTATTTTGTGGAATCAATTAGCTGTATTTATTTAATGGGAGGAATAATTAAGGTACCAGCTCTAATTAAGGGTCTCTGACCTACCTATAAATAAGGTCTGTGTATTCCATCAATTGACACTCACTAGTAGGCATAAGTCAGAAGAATTTCTCAATCATTGTTTAGTTTTTAGTTTGGTTGCTGTGAAGTTGTTCTTCAAGCTGCTCGAGCAAAGCAATGGCCGGAGGTACATATATATATTAAATTATTTCCGCTGCTAATTTTATTGTTAATTAGCATTTAATATATATGTTAATTGTTACATGTCGATCTTACAGAATCAAGGTCTTGCATCGGTTTGTAAGTGTTCCTCGTGTCTGTAATCTCTGGATAATCTTTTGATAATGATTTCCTGGGTTTAGCTGTCTCGGAGAGGTTTTACTTTTAGATTGCTTTCTAAATAGTTTCCTTTTCGTCACTAAAATCCTTGTGTCTGATTGTTCATATTTTGGTGATTATTTGCTTTGATAAATATCTGTTAATTGCGCATCAACTGTGATATTTACCTGTTAAGAGCTTTTTCATATGAGATAAGTTCACTTTCTTCTTTACTTTTCATTTCAATTTGTTAACCAATAGCAGTTGACAATCTCTCGGAACACTCCTTATGTTATCGTATTTGATAAACACCACACTTAACTAGCCGCTATTGCATTTTCAAGAATAGGAAATGAATGTATGCCTTGATTTTACATGAAGTTATAAAGAGTTCACTTGATGACTTGCTGCATTTTATGGAAAAATGAGTCAAAAAGAGGGGACATGGTTCAATACCTGTGTATGAAAAGAATGGTGAAAGGCATCTGTACGCAGGTGCTTTGTTATTTTTCTTTTTTGCAGAAATAAAGACTAATCGACACCGGCATGTACCAAATATGCAATAGTTATATGTAGCCGATCTATGTTCAATTGTAACAGATGTGCGTTCACGTACACCAATTCGGTTTTGGGCTTCGTCAGAAGTGTGAGATAAGTATACGCTCCCTGTTCAAGAATTTATGGAAAATGATTTTTGGCAGCATTTATATCTTCTTTGTTTAATAAAATTAACATTGAAGAGTTGTCAGATGTTGTAACAATTTCACATATTGCTTCTATAATTTGGAATATGAGATTCTTTTTGACTTGCGTGCATTTCATTGATAAAAAATTAAAAATTAAAAATTAAAAATTAAAAAAACAGATGCGTTAAAAAAAAATGAGATGGAACTTTTAGTTGGCTTGTACGAAATTTGAGCCACTTTAAAAAGGTCTCTGCCCTAGAACATGTATAGAAATTGTGAGTTCAATTTCATTTCTTTCATTCATATGACGTCTCGTATTGCATTGAAAATTTGCAATATGATTTAAAAAGCTCTTGGAGCTAGTATCTCATTTTGTGCAGTGAAAAGATAAAAACTTCAAGGGTTATGGTTCCAAGAGAGAAAAATTTTGAAGAGGAAGATCCCGAGAGTCATGACTCCGAGAGAAAAATTCCGAGGAAAAAGATCCTAAGAGTCACAACTCCGAGAAAAAAATTTCTGAGGGACATAGCCCGAGCATCAAAAATCTCAACAACTTGCAACTGAAAAAACTTCAGTCAATATGGATTACAGTCCAGCCATGCCTGAACTAATAAGCAGCATAGCTGCGATATATCTTTGCATGTTATTGAGCTTCTTCTACAATAAATACTTGAATCCATGAAGCTCTACTCAATTGTCAAGGCAACTTACCAATAGGGATGCAAGACGTCCTTATCCGCCAAAGATTTTCCAATATGCCGATGCCTCAAGTATGCTCAACAAGGGCGATGGACCAAAGACCAAAAGAGTACCCGGCCAACCGGGAGAGCGCTTACAAACCTTTTAGAATATGAGAAGCCAATGGGCCGATTTCTGAGAGTCACCAAACCTTTTGGAAAATTTAAAGCCAATGGGCCCGTTTCCAAGAGTAACCAAATCTTTTGGAAAATGAGAAGCCAATGGGCCTGTTTCCGAGAGTAACCAAATCTTTCGGAAAATGAGAAGCCCACAAGCCCATTTCAGAGAGTAATCAAACCTTTCGGAAAATGAGAAACCACGGGCCTATTTTCGAGAGTAACCAAACCTTTAGGAAAATGAGAAGCCTACGGGCCCATTTCCGAGAGTAACCAAACCTTTCGGAAAATGAGAAGCCGACGGGCCCGTTTCCGAGAGTAACCAAATCTTTTTCTAAAAATGAGAAGCGGAGGGGCCCGTTTCCAAGAGTAACCAAATCTTTCGAAAAATGAGAAGCCCACGGGTCCGTGTCTGAGAGTAATCAAACCTTTTGGAAAATGAGAAGCCTATAAGCTTGTTTCCAAGAGTACTCAAACCTTTCGAAAAATGAGAAGCCTACGGGTCCGTTTTCGAGAGTAGAGATGACATGAGAGCTTCGAAGCCATTGCTCCCCAACATGCAGTTCTAGTAAACCTCTTCCAATTATTAATTCAATACATAAATGTTTTTCACATTTAGTGATAAAAAAAATACAAATATATATATAGCCCAAAAAGGGTCCAATTATGCTTATTCTTACTAGCAGCAAAGCTACTACATATATCTTGTCTATTTTGAGTCTCAACAGAAAATACCTGGACATATAAGGCTCTCCTTAGACACCATGACAAAATGTTGGTCAGAATGTTATATGCCTCGACCTGCTATATCCAATGTTGCACCAGAATATCATCTACAACAAGAATATCCACAACTAGTATGAAACTCAACAATTGCCTCTGCCTTGAGTAAAAATGCAATAATTGATTCGTTTTCAGGATGAGTTGGAATATGATTATGAGATTCTCCTCGAGAAAAAGGTATAATTTCTACCATTAGAGTATCTTTATTTGGAGAATACTGGTAGACTTTAATTTTTAATCATTGATGAATTTTATCATGATATCTTTTATCAATGGTACTTAAGCTCCGATGCACACCATACAAACTTTAGGTTCCAATTTTTGTTATCAAGGACTATTAATTAAATTTGGGAGTTATCTACTTAATTGTGTCTTACAAGATTCAATTTATGATATCGAGGATTTTTGGACAAATTATGAAATTACTCTATACTAGGCTTTAAACTACTGAGAAATCTCTTTGCTCCTTATTATCGAGTGTACAGTTTTAGCTCTCAAGTATTACGCTGGACTTGGGACACAAAAGATGCAATCTTGTCCTGTGCACCAATATGAAGACCTTGCCTCGGGCCCAACCCAACAAGCAGTAAAACTCAACAAGTTTGCCAACGGTAATTTGACAGAACCTGAGCCACAAGCCCGGGGGTAACACCTAGGCCACATGCTAAGGCACCCCAACAACCGTGGTCCCGACAAGTACCTAACAACTAACACTTCACCTTCGGTATTAAGAACAATGGTAACTTTAGTCACGAGTACACAGAAGATTCTCGATGCCCGACTAGCTGGACAAGTCAATCATGGGAATCGGGGGGTAATTGTTGGGGATAAAATTAACTATGGGTCCCACTCAAGCAACCTCATTCAGATAAATTGCAGCTACATAGAGTTCTACAATAACTAAGCTACTTCAGCAGATTATCTCTCAACTATCTTCCATTATCTCTCAACCACTATCTGAATGTGACAAACCATGAACATAGAACGTGTAAAGACAAAGAGTAGTTTCATAAAACCTTATAAAATCGACTCAACGCATGAGAAAAAGAGGTTGATCTGTCTCCTCAAAATCCAAGCTCATTACTCTATTTTTCACTCAAGAAAAACATGCTAACTTAAGTATTGGAGTGTCTTCGGCCAAGGCCGGGGGTCCTTTGATGCTCTTGGTATTTTGCAGGCAATCCATAGCCAGTTAAGTCGTACCAAAAACTACATCGACAAAAACAATTGTGACACTTACAGATAAAAAGAGATTCATCCCCATCAACAATGACTAGGGAGAATAGTTGTGGTTGGGGATGAAGAAGTGAGAGAATAATGACCCATGAACTACACTTACAAATTTGAACACCCGTGATTCCATGAATTACAACTATTTCTTCAATTCCTTCGCCTTTGCCATCATCGTCGGATCAAATTCAAGCTTCTCTCTCAAACGTGGAGATTGGAAGGGAGTTTGGATGAAAGAGGAGGGGATTTGACAATAACATTTTCTTTTTTATGTTGGTAACTAGATTTTAAATAACGTAGCAAAATTCTAAACATAGACTCTTTAAGGTGGGAATCCCTTGTACATATTTGTGCACCCCTGAAGTGGATTTTACTATTTGCACAGGCCACTATAAATTTTATTCTTTTGTTTAGATCTTTTTTATGGTTCTTTTTTTTGGGGGGGGGGGGGGGGGGGGGGGGGGCACCTAATTTCATTTTTACTTGTTATCAAGTAATGAAAACTTGACTTTTAAAAACACAATTAAACATTTAGTATTTTTGTAAAAGAGCATTGTTTTTGTCAATTGAACCTTTAAAATCGTACTTTTTTAAAAATGCACCATTTACCAGCTCACAAAAACGTGATTTTTTTCAAATTTTCAAACCACCATTTTTTTTTTTCAAACGCACTTCCAAATAAAACATAATGTTTAAAAACGTATTTCACCTGCAAAATCGCGGGGCCAAACGCACTCTAAGACCAAAAAATTGAACATATCAACAAAATCCAAAAATGAAGATAAAGAGGCGAAGAAATTCGAATTGGTGGTGAGGGTAGGGGCATTTGGGGTGAGGATTTTCAAGAGGAGCAAAGGGAAGCAAATGTCCATTTTCATTCAAAAGGATGAGTTAGAGTGGTTAGTTCACAATGTGGAGGATCTAGTGGCTGTGGAAGATTCAGAGGTCTTCTGGGATCAATCCAGAGCAGGTTACCCACGAATTATTGCGTAGCGTCGCTCCAATAGGCATAGGTGTTTCTTGACAATAGAAGAATTTGATGGGAGGCGAAGGAGTGGTTCAATCCTCATTCCAGAAGGGCGCTATGGGCAAGGTTGGAAACGCTTCATCTCAGAAGTGTGTTTAGCCAATTTGTCCCTCCGAGGTGCCAAGGAAGAGAAGAAGGTACAGAAGGGGAAGGAAAGGAGGAGCTACGCTGAGGTTTTGGCACTGACAGTAAATCCGGCAAAGGAGTGCTTTGGTCCATTTACAGAGCCTGCAGCTCGAGTGCCGAGATGGTTGAAGGAGTCCTCAACAGGCTTGGATAAGCATGTACTAGGCACTGGGAAACCAGGTTTGATGCCAAAGAAGCAGACCCAGAATTTGGCGAGGCCACTAAGTGGTCAGGAGGGCAATGGAATTCGACAGTCGAAGGTGAAGAAAATCATAGGGCTCCGGCAAGTAACTTACAATCGCTAGTGAGGTCGCCTACAATGAGTGGTGGTACTATGCAAGCGCTGACGGGACGAGAGGCCTCTGAGTGTCAAACCCAGACCCATTCTGGTGTAAGTTTTGAGCTCTGTAATTGCAGAGAGACGTTAAGGTGGCTAAAAGGAGAAATTGACGTGGGTCTTTAGAGATTGGAATTGGCACTTACAAGGGTGGAGGATAGTGAGCTACTACAGGTAGAGAGGGGTTCCGAGCTAGCCCAATCTATTAGGCAAGGATGTGAGTTGAAAGGGAAGGATTGGGCTGTTGGGAAAGGTCCACGGCCTGTGAGAGGCCCTGAATTAGACCAATTTGCTAGGGAAGGAAGTGTACAGAAGGGGAAGGATTGGGATGCAGGGAAAGGCCCACGTCCCACCAGAGGCTTTAAGGCAAAGAAGAAGGTGTTTGTTTATAAGTTGAAATCTGCTGTGGGCTCGGGTTTGGGCCAAGACTGCCGAGGACATTCTAGACTAATTGGGAAGAGACCTATGCATTTTTCTCAACCAACACTCACAAGTAGTTCGTTGATGGAATGGCAAGACGGTTGGACTGGAGACCCAGGAGCATTGTCATCGGCAAGAGGCATGCGCTTAGTGACGAGGTCGCTGACAGTCACGGATGTCCCCGCCATCGCTCCCGTAATTCTCATGGACTTACCTGGAGTTCTTCCTGGCTGTGAGGATTCATTAAGTGTAGCCGAAGCTCCATAGAGTTCATCGGCGAATGTGCTTTTGGCCATGGGAAAGGCAGGTTCGCCCTAGATGTCACCGGAGAAGCCATCACCAGTGGCTCCCACTGCCAATCCAAAGTTGTTCATGTCCGGAAAGGATTCTGGTGGTGTGGGTTCGCGAATTAAGGCCGATGAACCCCTGATTTCGCCGGCGATTGTGTCTCTGGTTAGTGGGGAGGCAGCTTTGCATCAAACGACATCGGAGATGTCATCTCCAGTGAACAAGGTCAAAGATTTGGTGCCTTGGTCTCATGGTGATATGAATCAAAAAGGTGTATAGGTTAGTAAAGGGCATGGGAATCCTCTAGACAAAGGGTTCTTTGTTGGTTCTCCTGGTTACTACCCCCCACTCGAGGGGGTCCATATGAGTATAGGACTTGGGTGTTCAGAAGTGGTTGAGATATATGAAGCTAGCTAGTCTGTTGGAGAGGATGGCAAGGTGGTTGAGACATGAGACGAAGTTCAGGTACTTGGGGACGAGGACAGAGGAGGTAGCATGGGTAAGGAGGATGAGGGAGAAGGGGTTAGTGATGTCGATGTGCCTTCTCCTTTGAATACGTATGTTCCTACTGTAGGAGTTGTGTCGGGCTATTCAGATTGGGTTATACAATGTGCTAATGAGATTTATCCGATTGTGGGAATTTCATATGTGGGTCATAAGCTACAATTGTTAGCTCTATTGTCTTTTTTTAGAAAAGAAAATAAGGAATAATGTGATGGTTACTAATCCGGGCAGCGGCACAAGGGCAAAAGGGAGGTTAGGAACTTGGAGTGCTCGGTGAATTATGATGCTAGAAGTATGAGCTCTAGCCGTGGCAATAGAAAGGGGAGGGGGCATGTAGTAGCCTTATGAAGCTAAGCATTCTATATTGGAATGTGAGAGGGTTGAACAAAGGGGACAAACGTTTGAGGGTGAGTAATATGCTCAAAGATTGGAAGGTAGATATTGTTTATCTTCAAGAAACCAAGCTTCAGTATATGTCTCACAATATTGTCCATAGCTTATGGGGGCGGAGTCATGTGGATTGGTGCTGTTTGGATTCTAGTGGGGCTTAGGGTGGTATTTTGATTATGTGGGATAACAGGGTGGTGGAGAAGGTTGATGTTTGTGTGGGGGCTTAAACCCTAGCGGTGTCTTTCAGGAATTTGGGGATTTCTCTGTTTGGGATTTTGCTAGGGTGTATGGTTTGGACTTCAATGGGGATAGAAGGCTTCTTTGGGAGGAGTTGGCTGGCATTCAAAGTTGGTGGGACATGCCGTGGTGTATTGGGGGTGATTTTAATGTCAGTCGGTTCCCTAGCGAAAGATCAGATGGAGCTCATCTAGATTCAGCCATGATGGAATTTTCTGACTTTATTTCTGAACTAGGGATAATTGATCTTCCCCTGATTGGGGGTTTGTTTACTTGGTTGCTTTCTAACGATCCCTCTCTGTGGTCAAGGATTGATTGGTTTCTTGTTTTCCCAGCGTTGGAGGCCTAGTTTCTAGGGTTAGGCAGAAGAGGCTTTCTCGCCTTTGCTCAGTTCATTTCCCAATCATTCTTGAGCTGGGGGATGTGTCAATGGGGAAAAGACCATTCAAATTCAAAAATATGTGGCTTAAAGTAGAAGGGTTTGTGGCCCTAGTGAAACAATGGTAGGACTCCTATGTGATCCATAGTACGCCGAGCTTGTTCTTGCTTGCAAGCTCAAGGCCCTAAAGATGAATTTGAAGACATGAAATGAGGAGGTGGTTAGCAACATTGGTAGGAATAAGAGGATGCTTCTTAAAAAGGTCCAGGTGTTAGATGTGAACGAAAAAAGTAGGGCCTTGGATGTGGATGAGGTAATGAGGAAGGGGGAGGTGGTTCGAGAGTTATAGAAATGTAGGTGAGTTGGAGGCAGAAATTCAGGGTGATGTGGTTTGAAGGAATGTGATAAGTGTACTGAATTCTTTCACTCCATAGGCAACTCTAATAGAAGACACAACTCAATAGATACTCTTATGATTGGAGACAATCCCTATTCAAATCCAACCGAGATTAGTCAGCACATAGTTGAGTTCTATCAAAAACGTTTTACTGAGCAATGTTGTTGGAGGCCTATGGTAGATGGTATTTCCTTTGATTTCATTTCGGAGGTTGAGGCTCGTTGGTTGGAGAGAGACTTTGAAGAGGATGAGGTTAGAAATGTAGTGTTTAAGATGAATGGCAATAAGGTGAAGGGCCCCAGATTTCTATGGCTTTCTTCCAAACTTGCTGGGAGGTTGTGAGGGAGGATATTATGAAGGTGTTTAGTGCATTTCACGCAGGAGGGTTGTTCGAGAAGAGCCTCGATGCTTCTTTCATTTCACCTATTCTGAAGGTTCCTGAAGCTATCATTCTCAAAGACTTCCAGTTGATTGGACTTATGGGAGGTATCTACAAAATCATAGCCAAGGTTTTAGCAAATAGATTGAATGTAGTTTTGGATAAGATTATATCACAATCGCAAAGTGCTTTTATTAAGGGTAGGTAAATTTTAGATCCTATCTTGATTTTTAATGAATGCCTTAATAGTCGGTTGAAATCTGGGGAGCCAGTGATTATTTGCAAAATGGATATGGAAAAAGCTTATGATCATGTGAATTGGGATCTCTTGTTATATTTGCTAAGGAGGTGTGAATTTGGGGGGATTTGGTGCTCATGAATAGAACATTGCATTTCTTCGGTACGATTCTCGATTCTGGTCAATGGTTCTCTAATGGTTTTTTTAGCAATTCCAAGGGATTGAGACAAGGGGACCCCATGTCTCCTTTGTTTGTTTTTGTGATGGAAGCTTTGAGAATGATGATTTTTGCGGCGGTTAATGGGGGGCTGCTAGAAGGCTTCAAGGTTGGTAATACTACGTTCTCTCACCTTTTGTTTGCTAATGATACCTTGATTTTTTACAATGCTATACCCACCCAGTTACACTATTTGCGGAGTTTATTTTTGCTATTTGAAGCTACCTCCAATCTGAAGGTTAACTTGGCTAAGTCGATGTTAATTCTAGTGGGGAATGTGGAGCAAGTGGGAATGTTAGCTGGTATTCTAAGGTGTGGGGTTGCCTTTTTGCCAGTAAACTACCTTGGTCTGCTGTTGAGGGTCTCTTATAAGGCTCAGCATATTTGGAATGGAGTTATCGAGAAGCTAGAACATCGGTTGGCCGTTTGGAAAAGGTTTTATTTGTCGAAGGGTGGCAGGGTCACGCTTATCAAGAGCACTCTCGCTAACTTGCCTACTTATTATTTGTCTCTTTTCCCTATTCTGGTTAGTGTTGCTAAGCGCATTGAGAAGCTACAACATAATTTCTTATGGGGTGAGCTAGGTGAAGAGTTTAAGTACCACTCGGTGAAGTGGTCAAAGGTTTGCACTTCGATTAAGGAGGGCGGGTTGGGTTTTAGAAAATTAATGGTGTTCAATCGCGCTCTGCTAGGGAAATGGTTGTAGTGTTATGGATCGGAGAGAGATGCTTGGTGGAGGGTTGTGGTGAATGTGAAGTTTGGAAGTTTATGGGGAGGGTGGTGCTCTATGGATCCAGGAGGAACTTTTGTGGTGGGGTTATGGAAGAATATTAGGAAATGGTGGGACACTTTCAAAGGCTTTACGCAATTTGAGGTGGGGGATGGAACTAGGGTTCGCTTCTGGCATGATTTGTGGTGTGGAGATACGGCTTTTAAGATAGCCTTCCCATATTTATTTAGTATTACTTGTGCGAAGGACGCCTCAGTTGCGGCTCATTTGGAGGTTCTGGGTGGCTGTAATTAGTGGAATGTTAGTTTTTTTAGAGAGGCTTATGATTAGGAGATGGATGTATTTGCCTCTTTTTTCCAGGTGTTGCATTCCGCCCGAGTGAGATGAGGGTGTGAAGATAGGTTGTGGTGGATCTCCTCCAAAAGAGGTCGTTTCAAGGTCAAGCTTCTCTTTGCTTCCTTCGCTTGTATTGAAGGGTGGCGATTCCCTTGGAAGAATGTGTGGTGAACACAAGCTCCTCCGATGGCGATCTTCTCTGTGTGGTCGGTGGCTTTGGATAAAATTCTGACCCTAGATAACCTCAAGAAGCGACATGTGATTGTGACGAACATATGTTGTATGTGCGAGAGGAGTGAGAAGACGGGGGATCATCTTCTTCTTCTTCATTGCGAGGTAGCTTATCCTCCTTGCTTTCATACATTGTACCTTTGGACTGTTGTGCATGTCTTTCCTGTGTCGATTAGTTACGATGATTTTCTTATTTGCTTTTCCCTTTCTAGTTAGGTGATTTTATTGTATACTCTCGATATACCTTGAGGTGCCTTTACGCTTTTAATACGACGGATTATTATTTATAAAAAAATAAATAAAGAATAAAGATAAACTAAAGCCACAATCTAAGATAGAGACAGTGCCGGCCTAATATATTAAGGGGTTATATATATATAAAATTTCTTTTTTCGCTTTTAAGATTCAATGTTATTATATTGCTAGTAATAAATTTGTTTGGAAATAATTTTTTAGAATTAATTATTTTATTCTTCTATTTTTTAAGTTTTTAATATTTAATGTATGAGAATAACTTATATGAGGAGGTTGTACAAAATCCTCCTTTTGTGCCCACCATTCACAACCTGACACATTAGTCAATTTCACAAAACGAAAAAAATACATCTACACCAGATTATGCACTATATGAAATAAAAAATTAATTTTTTTTTAAATAAAATAAACCAAAATTGAATGGGTGGCTAACTGGCCACCCCTCCCCCACTTGAGGTGGCTGGTGGGAGGTGCCACGCCGGCCACCCCCATCCAGAGGGAGGCGGAAATGGGGGTGAAGTGTTTAGATTTGGAGGGTTTGGTGGTTGCGGCGGTGAAGGGTTCTTGGGTTTGAAGAAGCTCTGCATGTCGAAGGTGGCGATGGGCTGCTGTTGCTAGTTTGGGTTACCAGACGAAGCCATGGAAAGTGAGAAAGAGGGAGGAGATTTGAGATGAGGGAACTTGGAATATACCTTCTTGTGAGTGTCTGAGAGTTTGAGATCTGAGGGAAGGATTTTGGATTTGGGGGCTGTGGAAAACCCCAAGAAGAAGAAGAAGACGACTTTCAAAGAGAAGAGGGTGTGGTGACTTTGGGAGTCACCCCATGGCCTAGGGGTGGCTTGCCGGCCACCCCCATGAGCTGGGAGCCACCCCACCTCCTTATGGGGTGGCTGCCGGCCACCCCAAGTGGGGGAGGGGTGGCTAGCCAACGACCCCTTTAAATTTTGGTTTTATTTTTTTAAAAAAATATATATATATTTTTTTATATATTATATAGAGTATAATCTGGTGTGGTTGTGTGTTTGTTTTAAGTATAAGTCTAGTAAAATTGACTGATGTGTCAGCTTCTGGTTGGTGCACAAAAATCACCTTTTGTGCAACCTCACCACCAAAGATGCTCTCTTAATGTATATTTCTAACATAATTAAAAAAAAAAAAAAATTACATAAAAGATAATTATTGAACCAGCTTCATTTTATAATAACATCTGCTAACACTTTTAACATGCACAAAGGTAAAGATAAAATTTCATAGGAAAAAATATACTTTACCTTCTTAAAGTTTCACACAATTTTTAATTTAGCCTTCAATATTTAAAAATAAACAATATATCTTAAAAATTCACAATGTAATTACTTCGTTAGCCATTTCCGTCAAATTTGACAAAAAGTGGCTCATTTGCGCTGCACATGTTTTGGGTAGGGTGCAAGCCCCATTTGGCAGGATTGAGGGCGGCGACCACCCACATAGCCCATGGGTTAACCGAGTTGTTTCCTGCATGGTAAAACCACGTCGTTTTCACTTTTTTAAAAAAGATTTAATTGAAACTCAAAACGACGTCGTTTGAACCCTAGTCCCTAACTCCTCACGCCAGCTGCCCTCTCCAGTCTCCAGTCTCCTGCGGCCCTGCCTATGCCTCTCTCTCTCTCTCTCTCACGCCGCGCGGCCGTCTCTCTCCGGCTACCTTTCTCTCTCTCTCTCTCTCTCTCTCGTTGCAAGCGGCAAGCCGTCGTGTTTCGCTCTCGTCTCGCGTCGTGTCCGGTGGCTTAACTTCACTGTCGTCTCCCTCGCTTTCTCGTTGCAAGCGGCAAGCCGTCGTATTTCTCTCCCGTCTTTTCGGGTATAGATTTTTCGAGTTACTTCATTATCTTTGATTTTTATTTTTTTGAACTAATTGAGGGTTTAGATTTTGATTCTTTAATTTTGCATTTATTTTCGAGTTTGTTTATATTATTAGGATTTAGGAATACTTAGGAATGAAAATGATAGATTTTTAGTTTTTTACGCTACCTTGATTTTTCCTGCAAATAAATTTTCTTCTTTTGGATAAGCATTTGCTAATTGTTGTAATTATTCTTGAAATTTGTATCACTGTTGGGCCCTTGTTTTCTTCTCTGTTTGTGTCAGGTTTTGGTTGTTTAGGACCTTTAGGTATGATGTATAGGCTGGGTGCATGGGGTGCATTCATAGGCTTTTTTTTTCTTCAGAAGATTGATTCTTGTTTGATTAAGATTTTGCATCTTATATTCTTATTGCTTTCTTACTTGATATTACTTATTTGTGGTATTTTACTCTTTTATATCGATCATTATGTTTATGTTTTGATTTGTTTGATTTTTCAAGGAAGAAAATTTAAGGAATAGAAGGTAATCCATGTTGTAGGTGGCTTAGTTGAGACTTTATTTATTATTCTTTGATGGATTCTAAGTTTGCCAAGGTTTGAGATTGTTTGAATCTAGTAATCTACCCATTTTTGTAACCAATTTGTGAATTGCATACCAATTTAAAACCATGAGAACAGAAAGAACTTTACACTCCAGGGCTCTACAGAAAAACCAATTTAAAACCTTTGTTAAAGCTCCAGGCCGCCTGTACAGTAAATTTGTTATTTAGCCCAAAAAACATGTTCCATAAGTTATTTTAGCCCAAAAAACAAATTTGGGCCCTCAAGATTGATCTTAGCCCCAAAAAAATGTTCAATAAGTTATTTTTGTCTTTTTAGCCCAAAAAAAAATTTGGGCTCCCAAAACAACCAATTTTTGGCTCATTTAAAAATAGCATTGGCCCAATTAAAAAGGCCCACGGTTAACCGATTAACTGACTACCGAAATTAATTGAAAATTTCGAAATACTTTGTTGTTGAAATGCAATTGGTGAATTAACTGATTTAACTGACAATTTCGGTTCACCAACCGAAAATGACCTTTTTTCGAACCGAAGAGATACCCACCCCTAGTTTTAAGAGTAAAAGAGAATGCACAACATTGAAAAAAAGACTTTCTCACCGTTCAGGTAACAGAAATTTTAAATTTTAAATTTTAGGGGTTTTCTTTTGTCGTTGCTTTTATTTTTCCACACCTTCTCAGCTGCCAAACTGTGGGTTTGTGCAAAATTGTGGAAGATGATGTTCGCTGGTTTGGGTAGTTGCATTTGATACTACATAGAATTGGGGGTTTGTTTTAAGATTTTGATTTGCATATGTCTGGGGTTGTTAGGTTGAGAAGAAATGATAGAAAATCTCTATGGTGCAGTTGAAGTCATGTTGTGATTAGAGTTATTTCACTGGTCTTCTGTTGTTCTGAATGTTAGATATGGCTATATACAAGTCTCTCTGTTATTTAAGTTCTAGAAGGATCAGAAATTAGTGGTGATATGTAAACTATTTTAATTTGCGTTTCCGTTGATATTATTTTTCCTAAAATTGCTTATGTTGTGATGCAGTTTTTCTAAAATTGAACGCAAGCCCTAGCTTTCCATGCTCCGGAGTCCACCACTTCTTCTTCTGCTTCTACTTCAACTATGCAGGAGAGGTATAGAAGCATCATTTTCCTCACAAATTGTGCATTGTATTACAATATTCTAGCTATGAATTTCATTCTTTCTTTGTTTCCTCCTCGTGTGATTTCAATGCAACAAGAGATTACTTAGGGAATTTAATCGTACAGTGAAAATGAATACAAAAGCACTGTTAAGTCCTCAGCCCAAGTCTTATGCTCCCTCTAATATTTATGCTCTTAGTTCCTACTTCAAGCTCCTCTCTTCAATGCCAGCTCCCACTTCCCACAGTGACATAAACACCCAAATAAGGTTCCTTTGTGAGAAACCCAATTCTCAATTCTCTGAGGCAGTTTCATTGTTTCACCGTGCCGTCGGTTCTTGCCTCTTACCCTCTCGGTCAACCTGCAATTTCCTTGTTGATGTGCTTGCAAGGTCGAAAAATCATTACTTGGCTCTTTCGGTTTATAAGCAAATGACCATTGTTGGTGTTTCGCCGAGTTTTCTATCACTGAGTGGTTTGATTGATTGTTTTGTGAGCGCCCGGAAGCCCGAATTGGTGCTTGGGGTGATGGGGTTGATGGTGAAGTGTGGTTTTAGATTTCATTTATTTGGTATGAATTGTATATTAAAGGGTTTGTGCCAAAATGGTGAGGTTGGTAAGGCAATGGGTTTGCTCCGAGAAATGCAGAGGAATTGTGTATCACCAGATATTGTTAGCTATAACATTCTTGTTAATGGACTTTGCAAGGCGGAGAAATTGAAAGAAGCGGGATGTTTGTTTGATGACATGGAGGCGGCAAATTGTCACCCGAATTTGGTAACATACACGACTTTGGTAGATGGTCTTTGTAAGGATAGTAGAGTTGATGAGGCAATGGATGTGTGGGAGGAGATGAAGAAGAAAGGTCTGGATGCGGATGTTATTGTGTACAGTGCCCTTATAAATGGCCTTTCTTATAAAGGAAATGTTGATAGAGCGAAAGATGTTTTTGATGAGATGTTGGGAAAGGGAATTCTCCCCAATGTAGTTACCTATAATCCTTTGATGCATAATCTTTGTAAGATGGGGCGTTGGAAAGAGGTCATTGCGATGTTGAATAATATGGCAGAACGTGGGATTCGCCCTGATGTTGTTACTTGTACGGGGTTAATTGAAGGTCTTTGCAAAGATGGGAGCACTAGAAAAGCCATGGACATATTGGACTTGATGCTTGAGAAGGGAGTAGAGCCTAGTACGCAGACATATAATGTTATAATTAATGGACTATGCAAGGGAGGCATGGTCAGGGAAGCTTTTAAAATATTGGAAATGATGACTAAAAAGGGGATAGAGCTTGATGTGGTTACTTACAATACATTACTGATGGGACTTTGTGATGATAGGAAGGTTGATGAGGCGATGAAACTCTTAAAATTTATTTTGAAGGGGGAGAGCTTTGTTGAACCGAATGTCATGACATTTAACTTGTTAATTCAGGGATTCTTCAAGGAAGCTTGTCTTGATGAGGCTGTGGAGATATATCACATGATGGTTGAAAAGGGGATCTCAGGTAGCATTGTAACTTACAATTTTTTGATTGGGGGGTATTTGAAGGCAGGAATGGTTGACAAAGCCATGGAACTATGGAAACATGCAATGAACTTGAGACTTTCTCCAAACTCAACTATAGTAATTATAATTGATGGTTTCTGCAAAATGCCTTTGCTTAGTGTTGCTAAGGGCATTTTTAGTAAAATGAAGACTCATGGGCTTAGTCGTACAGTGTTTGATTACAATACATTGATGGCATCCTTGTGCAAGGAGGGTAGCTTGGAGCAAGCTAGGAGGCTGTTTCAAGAAATGAGAAATTCAACTCATACACCAGGTGTTGCATCATTTACTATAATAATCAATGCAACTTTCAAAGCTGGAGATTTTCAATGTGCCAAGGAATTGCTAATGGATATGCTTGAAATAGGTTTAGTGCCTAATCATTTGACATTTTCTGTATTAATAAATAGATTGTCAAAACTTGGTCTACTGGAAGAGGCTAAAAGTGTTTTTGAGAGAATGATAGATAGTGGTTTTACACCAGAGACCTTCGTATATGATTCTTTACTTAAGGGCTTTGCTTCAAAGGGCGAAACCAAAGCAATCATTGATCTGCTTCATCAAATGGCAAATAAGGGTCTTTTTCTTGACTCAGAAATAATTTCTACCATCTTGACATGCCTTTGTGATATGTCAGAAGACGTTGATGTTATGGAGATTCTGCCCAATTTTTCCCAAGAAGCGTCAAAAGGAGCAAGAATTTCATGCGACGTGTTTTTATCAAAACTGAACAAGTCTCACGTGGAACTTAAATTATGTGCTGTGTGATACTCTTTATCTCAAGAAAGGCTTGCTGATGCGAATACTAGATCTCCAACAGTACTCTCCTAAGTAAGTCTTTACCATAATCTTTCGTTTTTAAGTACTTCTTGGTAGCATGCTTTGTATGTTCTCTTCTTATATTAGCCAAAAGCTTCTTCTTCTTCTTTTTTTTTATAGGTAATAACCAGCCTTATTAAGAGCGTAAGATGTTCCAAAGTACATTGGGAGTATACAATATTAGCCAAAGGCTTCTTCTAAATGATGATTTATAGTAGGTCACGAATATATGATTTGTCTTTCTACATTTGTTTTGGTGTTTTCATTCCCTAGGAGTAAAATTTGGTTAAGTCAGATTTTTTGTTTGTCTGGTTCTTATATTTTTTGTGCTTTCCAACATTGCCTCTTTCTACCTTGTTTATACCAAATACTACAAGAAAGGATCTTATTATGTTTATTCTATTGCTTAGTGCATTGGTAAGCAAATCTTAAACTAAACATAAATGGCGGAGGAAAAAAAGGGGTTAAATACCTTTGACCCCCTTGTGGTTTATCGACTTTATTTTTTTTCACCTCAGTTTTATTTTGTATCGTAGATGGTACCTTGAAAGTGGCTAAAAGCGGAGAAGGTAACTCCGTCCAACTTCCGTTCAAAAATTGATGGAAATCCATGACAACACCCTTAAAAATTGACAAGTACCCATATACCTGATTAAAATAAAAAATTAGAAAATTTTAAAACTAAAACTATTAAAAACATTTTTAAAAAAAAAAATTTAGAAAAAGGGCCACCGCTTTGGACAAAATGGGGGTGGCCAAAACCTGGGGAAGTTTGGGCACGAGTTGCTGGAATTCAAGTTCTGCTCCAACGGATGCTCCGCTATGCCAACAACTCCAACTACAAGAATGACACCATGATCCGCAAGCAGATCTTCGTCACCCCCACTGTCCTCAAGGAGTGTCACTACTCGCTGCATTATCCTTGAGAGCGAGGTTTTCCTTTCTCTTTTTTTTTCTTCCTCTTTTTAGGGTTTCAAAACCCTTGGTGGTTTTCGTTGAATGTTTCTTTTCGGGGTTTTGATTTTGTGTGTTTTGTTTTTGTCGGTGCTTTAGGGTTTAGTTTGTGTTAGTTTTGGTTCTGGAGTCTCCTGGCTGATTGCTGGGAAAATGGAGTGCTGAAAGGGAAAGTGAGAATATTTATTGTAAATTCTGTTATGATTCTGAATTGAAGCCATGTTATTATGAGCCTAAATTGAAGCCGCGTTATCCTTACTGTTTCTATTTCTTAGTTGAATCCCACTTTATCTTAATGTTCATCCTAATGAGTCCTGTGTATGTAGTGGGCTGCATAGCATTGGTAGTTAATGCATGTTAGTGGGCCATGTTAGTATCAGTTATTTCCACTTTGTTAGTAGCAGTTATTTGAGTAACTGGTGGGTCTAGCAGTAAGTCATTCTTTTGTATTTAAGTCCAATTACATCCATGTATAGATCATAAAAGAATTTGCATCAGAGAAGCCGTGGGCTTGAGAGGAGGGATTGACCCCTTGAAGTGCCAAAAATTGTCTTTTATTGCTTTTTATTGTTATTTCTTTACAAATCCCATCACCAAATATCCACGCCCATAACAAATTCACTTGCTTGATGGCTTAATTTTATGGATGTTTCTCTGTAGGGTTTGATTTCGTAATTTTTTGGATTTCCTGTTTGGTTGCTGAAAAATTGGAGGATTACTGACAGGAAAAGTGAACTAATTGATTGATTTATGTGCTGTTTTCTGGTGTTTTACCTTCTAGTTCTAGAAGATTTAGCCATATCTTTGGCATTCTCTCTTTCTATGGGTTTCTTTAAGCTTAATTTGTGTTTTGTTTGTAATTTTAATGGGCCTCTAGGGTTTGGCTTTGTTAGTTTCCTTCCCGACTCTGATTGAGTTGAGGGTGAGTGAGGCTTTCTATCATTTTAATTTTTTTTTAGGGTTTACTATCATCTGATCTTATAATCTGATATATGGGTATTCTCGTTCAGATACCTTTTTTTTTTTTTTTTATTAATTTATAACCGGGGTATTCTTGTTCAGATACTGAAGGAAGATGATAACCAATGGCCAGAACCTGACCGTGTTGGGAGGTAGGGGCTTGAGATTGTGATGGGGAATGAGCATATCTCTTTTACTACTACAAAGATTGGATCCTCGTTGATGTCCAGAGTAGTAATGACCCTGAAGAGCTTCGCATATTCTACTATCTTGTTCAGGTATGCTAACTTGCACATTCAATTTATGCTTTACGACTATTTCTCTTTTGTAGTTTGTACTGTATGTGTGTCAATCTTTGTGTTTAGCTCCTAGTTTCTTTCTAATTGTGGTTTTATGTCCTGAAAGAAGAAACTTGCACTTGATCCCGGTTTTGCATCTTCTATCATGTTTATGTTTTGTTTTCCAAACCTCAATATGTTTTCTTTGTTTTCCACAGTTGTCTTGCCATGATTATTTAGATTGGTTCTGAGCAGTCATATCAAGTACTTGTTGATAATCAAGTTCACTTCTGGTGTCATGTTGGGAACTTATGTGGAGTGAAAAGAAATAGAGGGAGCTTATAACATGGGTACACATTGTGGAGGTCATGACAGATATGAGTAGAGTAGCAAAAAAATGATACAAGTGGCCAACGTCAATTAGTTAAAAAGGATGCATAAAGCTGATCCTAATTTAATTGGGATTAAGACTCAGTTGAACCGAGTTGAATTTAGACTAGTTGAGCTTACCCTTAAGAATATCTCATCTATATTTATTTCTTCTGTCTTTCTGTGTGTGTGCGTGCTTGTTTAGATTCATATATATGTTAAGAATCATAATAGTTGTATCTCATAGTGACCACTGTGTTTGGCTACTTGAGAATTGTTGTTCCCCATAGACTTCCAGAGTAAAAAATTAGGGTACCTTTGTTCCAACTCAAGATGTTTTGCTAGTCACTCAGGCCCATTAGTGGATGCTTACCACTGAATTGCTGCATCAAACATTTAATAATGTTTCTCGTTTATTTAACTCCTTCAGGCATATTGTAATTGGTGTAGGAATTTTATCCATATTAAGGTTGTGGTATTGGTGTTTGCTTATGAGTACTGAGTATATATTTGTCATGATTGTTTATCCATATATTTGATGCCCCTGGCGCTGGTTCTTATTGGTGTTTGTGGTTGCAGGATCTGAAGTGCTTCGTATTCTCTCTCATTTCTCCCCATTTCAAGATCAAGCCAATATAAAGAAAGATTAGGAGTCTGCTGTTTTCTCTGCAATCTGCATTCGCTTTATGTAGTGGAATATTACAATGTTACCGAAGCTTCAGGTTTTTGTTATACTAATTGCTGCCCGTGTTAATTCCCAAGCATTTATTACTATTTTCAAGTGAAAATTTTACTTGGGGAGAGATTAAATCTTCACACTTCTTTCCACATTGGCTGAATGATAAAAATGATTAAACAAGACAATTTATGACTTTTTAAAAACAAAAACTAATATGAATTCTGTTTCTGATAGAGTACTCCCAATGGAGGAGCCAAATTTTTATGCAAAATGATTCCTCAAAACTCATTTTATCTAGTTTAGCTAATTAATTTTTAAATGCCTCCTACATCTGATTAGCTATATTTTTATCTATATTATTTAATTTTTTTTATAAGGATTGTATTTTTCCTAAATATCCTATTTTCAACTTTTGGGAAAAAAGAAAAAAAGATATGGAGAGAAATAGTAGGAGAAAATTTTGGAAAAAGAGAGATATGGAAGAGAAATAACAAGAGAAAATTGCGGGAAAAGAGAAAACAAGTAAGAAACAATAAAAAAAATAAAAAAAATAAAAAAAATGAAATGACTCTTAAAAAAAGTACAGCTACATGTAGCATTTTGTTTTGCTAATCTAATAAAATATTTATTTTGCATTTTTTTTTTTTTTGGGTAATTTAATGTGGGGGATTTTTTACAAATCTGATTAGTCATTTTAGATAAAAATACAATTTGGCTCTTCCATTGGAAAACTATAATCTTAATACTGGATTTTGGGCTAACCTAACTCTACCAATCCATCCTACAAGAACTTATCATTTTCTTCTTTCAGGTTTACTGGATAATTACAAAGAATCAATATTGTTTCTATTTGAGGGCCCATTAGTCCTCCACCAATGATACTAACCTCTAGGGGTGCAAACCGACTTTATGTTGATATTTTATTAGGGTTAGGGTTTTGGGAGTCTTTATTTCCTTATTTTATTAGGTTTAGGGTTTGGGGGTATTTATATCATATTTTATTAGGTTTAGGGTTTTGAGCTATAAATATATGCTTATTGCTTCTAGAGAAGAGGAGTTGTTTATTATTGATTTTGATTAATAAGAATACTCAAAATTGAGTTTATTCCTCTATTTTCCTTCAAAACCTAGAGAGTATCTAGTTTTGCCAAGAAGATTTCTTAAATCATTGGTAGAATCAAGATCTAGAAGTATTTATCTGCTAATTATTGATGTTCTTCGCTGCAGCCCACTAAGTCACGCTGCATCACGAGCCGAGCTTGAGCTTGACATGAGCCCCATTTTGTGTTCGAGCTCGGCTAGCTAGGATCGGTACCTTGTCCGAGTTCGAGCTTGTGTCAAATTATTTAAATTTTGTATTGAATTATTAAAAAAAATTCAAAGAAACAAAATAAACAAATTTTATTAATGATACGGTCATCAAGAAAATAAGGTGGATGTGAGAGGGGAAAGCTTATACCAAACAAGACCTATCTTCACTTTAATGAACCAATCACCATTCAATATAGCAACCCTCGTAAGGAAACAACCACAATGGCTACATCTTCAACAAGGAAAGATCGTGAGTACCAAGAAACCCCTTCTTGCATGGAAACTCAAGCAACGACTATACACTCAATAAGGCAAAGATTAAGCAACGGCTAGTGATTACCAAGGAAAATCAAATCATTCTCATTAAAATTGTATTTATATTTTCCTTTGTAACTACATAAAATCTTGTATAAATTCACAATGCATCAATGAAAAACATCAAGCAGCAATTACATTAAATTACTTAAGTTTATATGGTATCAAAGCCTCAAACGAGCGACCCACGGGTCGTCCACAACCACTCTCCTGGTTATATCTCATACAATGCAAATCTGATGTTTTTTCAATTTTTCTAAAGTTTCAGGCCTATGTCGAACGCTTATTTGACTACAAAATAAAATCTATTCAAACCAATGGCGGAGGCGAATATCAAAAATTATGCCATCATTTTGCTTCTCACGGTATTCACCACTGATTAACATGCCTCCACACCCATGAACAAAATGGGTCCGTGGAACGTAAACATCGGCATATCATTGAAATGGGCCTTACTCTCCTTGCTCATTCATCCACTCCTCTCACTTATTGGGCTGAAGCATTTCAAACAACCTCCTACCTTATTAACAGATTACCTACTCCAGTCCTCCACAACCACTCCCCTTTTCAAAAGCTTTTTAACCTTCACCCAAACTACGCCTTCTTACGCGTCTTTGGATGTGCATGTTGGCCACACCTACGGCCTTACAATAAACACAAATTGGATTACCAATCCACCGAATGCATTTACCTCGATTACAGTCCCTCCTATCGTGGCTACAAATGTCTCCATCTTCCCTCCGACCGCCTTTACATCTCCCGGTATATCATCTTTGATGAAACCACTTTTCCATTCTCTCGCCCCTCACCTTCCCCCTTGCATACACCCCCTCAACACACTATCCTCTATCCTCCTTCTCACTCTTCTCCTCACAATTCCCCAATTCCCCACGCACCCAATCCTCCCCCACTCCCTCACATGTTCAATTCCCCCCTACTGACTTCGTGGAGACAATCCCCCCTAATTCATTAACACCTACTCCTACTAATGTTATTTCTCCTTCTTTTCCACAAGTTGCACCCGCGAAGACTGCCACCTCACCTTCCCCCTTGCATACACCCCCTCAACACACTATCCTCTATCCTCCTTCTCACTCTTCTCCTCACAATTCCCCAATTCCCCGCGGACCCAATCCTCCCCCACTCCCTCACATGTTCAATTCCCCCCTACTGACTTCGTGGAGACAATCCCCCCCTAATTCATTAACACCTACTCCTACTAATGTTGTTTCTCCTTCTTTTCCACAAGTTGCACCCGCGAAGACTGCCACCTCACCTCCATCACAACCACAACATGCCATGCAGACTCGCTCCAAAAACAACATTTTCAAGCATAAAAGTCTTCCAGAGGGTCTCATCCGCTATCCCCTCCCAAAAGCACTCCTTGCTGCCACTTGCTTTGATGAGATCGAACCAACCTCCTACTCATCCGCTGCTCAACATTCTGTTTGGCATGCCGCTATGAACACCGAATTTGATGCTTTACTCAGCAATGGCACTTGGACACTTGTGCCTCCTACCACCAATGCCAACATCGTCGGATGCAAATGGGTTTTTTGACTCAAATACAAAGCTGACGGAACAGTTGACCGCTACAAAGCAAGCCTTGTCGCAAAAGTTTTTCACTAACAGCTTGGCATTGACTATGGCGAGACCTACAGTCCAATGGTAAAGCCCACCACGATTCATCTTGTCCTCTCCCTCGCCATCTCATCTGGATGGCCCATCCGTCAGATTAACGTCCAAAATGCTTTCCTCCATGGTTGGCTTTCTGAAGACGTCTATATGGCCTAGCCCCCTAGCTTCCTCCATCCACAATACCCTCATCATGTCTGCAAGTTACACAAAAGCCTTGTACAAGTTGAAACAAACTCACCGTGCTCGGTTTTCTCATCTCAGTGATCGTCTCCTAGACCTTGGATTTGTTGGCTCTCATTATGATTCCTCCCTATTCATTCACTATACTTCTGAACACACCACCTACATCCTCATCTATGTTGACAATATACTCATCACTAGTTCAACACCTCAAGGGACCACCTCTCTCCTGCACTCACTCCGAACTGACTTTGCCACCAAAGACCTTGGTTCTCTTCACTTCTTCCTCGGCATGGAAGCCATTCCCACACCCAATGGACTCATCCTCTCCCAACAGCGCTACATTCTCGATCTCCTCCGCAAAAACAACATGTCTGACGCCAAAACTATCAAGTCATCTATGTCCACAGCACACACTCTCTCCCTACTCTCTGGTGATCCACTCATTGACCCCTCTCCATACAGAAGCCTTGTTGGCGCTATGCAATATCTATCCCTCACTCATCCTGATATCTTTTTGCGGTCAACAAAGTATCCAAATTTATGCACTGGCTCACCTCTCTCCACCTTCAGGCCGTGAAACGCATACTTCACTATCTCAAGTCCACCATTACCTACGGCCTACTCCTTCGTCGGTCACCATCCCACACCCTTCAAGCCTTCTCCAACGCTGACTGGGTGGGATGCCCTGATGACAGAAAATCCACAGGAGGTTTCTGTGTCTTCTTTCGTCCCAATCTAATTTCATGGTCATCTCGCAAACACTGCATCGTTGCCCGCTCCAGCACTGAATCTGAATATCGCACCCTCACCATCACCGCCACTGAACTCATTTGGCTCCAATCCCTGCTCCGCGACCTTGGCATTTTTCTCCCCCACCCCCCACCCCCCAACCCTTTGGTGTAACAACATTGGGGCTACCTACCTCTCTGCCAATCCCGCTTTCCATGCTCGTACTAAACACATTGAAATCGACTTTCATTTTGTTCGTGACAAAGTCACTTCCAAAACCCTAGCTGTGCGCTTCATCTCTAGCAAAGATAACCTTGCTAACATTTTTACAAAACCAACAGCCTTCTCACCTTTCTCTCGCATGAGAATCAAGCTCAATATTGTGGTCTCGCTTGCGGGAGCGTAATGAACCAATCACCATTCAATATAGCAACCCTCACAAGGAAACAACCACAACGGCTACATCTTCAATAAGGAAAGATCGTGACCACCAAGAAACCACTCCTCGCATGGAAATAAATTTGCCATCTAAGAACAAATTGCCAAATTTCTACGTTCATAATAATGCCTTTTTGCTTTATTGGAGGAAAATGGTAAGTTATAGATGATGGCAGGCATTGTGAACCCAAAGAACATAAAGATAGGGAGTTGAAAGTATTACAACTCCCCATGTACTCAAAATGTTGTCAAAAGGGTTTGCTTCCCTTCATTTTAACTAAACAAATTTTACTGTTCCCTTCATCTATATAGACCAAGTGACGGAAAAGAGGTTTAAACTCTTAAGATTTTACAGCTCTCACTCAACAATGTTACATGGTTTTTGAGTTATTTTTCTTGTTAAGAGACATTTTGCATGGTGTCTCGACCATCTAGTTGGGGCAAAGCCTGGGATATCACGATTATAAAAACAGAAAAAGAAAGAGACTAATAGATACCCCTCATTGTATCAGATTAGACAAGTTTCTTGAATCTAACTTCCATGAACGAGGCGTTAGCGTGAATAGAGCTCCACAATTTCCATTCATATCAAGCTCTCTCAAATAATTCGATAGCGTCGATTAGCCCATTAAGGGAAAATTTGGAACAAAGTTGAAACACCCCTCAAAAAAAAAAAAAAAAACTCCACTACATGATTAAGCACAGATGGATTGAGCCCAGAACAAGCAACTAAAAAATCATATGGTAATTACCTTTTAATTAATGTATAATTTGCCTTAATTTACTTCTCAATCTTCAGCCAGAAAGTAATTGTCTCCAACCCATAAAAGAATATAACTCTTCGAACTTGCAAAGCTTCTGCTTGGACAACAAAATATTGAATCATACCTACTTAAAGAGAAATGATAAAATCGAGATCATGATTTCAAGTTGATGCATTTAATTATATATATAAAGTTAATGTTAGCACGTCTTTTAAAAGATTTAAATAATGTGAAATCAATTACGCCATTTGACATACCAACTTCATATCCTAGCTTTAATGTAATTACAAAAGAATGTCTTGCAACTTAAAAAAAAAAAAAAAGGAAAAAAACCGGGGGTGGTCATGCAATTCTGGCTAGGACTTTCATGATATCATCCATAGATGGCCTATGCAGAGGGTCATCTTCCACACAAGCCTTGGCCAAAACAGCTAAACATAAAACCTCTGCAAGAGAATAATCATTTTTCAAAGAAGGGTCAATGAAACTCCTCAATTGTTCAAAACAACCACCTCCACTGTCTTCTCCCAAAAATCTGATGGATTCTTTGAATGATTTTCCTTCAAAATCCTCTCTTGCTGAGATGAGCTCAAGCAAAACAACTCCAAATGCAAAGATGTCTGCCTTTTCAGCAGCCGAGTCATGCAGAAGGCACTCTGCAGGTGCAACCCCTCCTCTGTTATTCTCTTTATCATCATTTCCTTTCAAAGGGGTTCCAATATTTGCAATTTTTGCTCTCCAATTTGCTGTCACAAATATATTTCTGCTGCTTAAGCTCATGCATGCATGGGTGAGAAAAGTGCAGTAATGTAGATAGTGAAGCCCTGTTGCAATATCAAAAGCAATTTCTGTCCTCCTATGCCACTGGAGAGTGTTTGATGGATTTGACAAACAATGCCTCAAAGAGCCATTGCTAGGGAGCTCAAACACTAGATAAGAATCAGAGAAGGCATGATTTTCTCCATAACAAACACCTTGTAAATTCACAATATTGATGTGATTGATTTTTGAATGTAAATCAATAACCTGCCAAGTGTCTTCAAACCTCATCTTCTTGATCATCACTTCAACATTGTTGATCAACCCCTTGTAGACTTCATCTGCTATCTTTCTTTCCTCGCAGAAATCTCTAGTTACTTTCCTGAGCTACTCCACACTGCAAATGAACAATGAGTACTTTATCCCAGCAAGAAGATCTGGAGATAAACATGAATTTGTGGAGCTTCCCCCTGTTTCACCGGATCGAGGAGAGCTTCTCGCAGTAAATGACTGGAAATTCTGATCACCCTTCCATTTCTTTAGCACCATTATATACACCCCACATGCAACTAATGCTACAAGTAACAGAGAAAACCCTGCAACAGACCCTGCAATATACAACTTGCTTAATTTCTGTCTTTTCGGTGTTCTGCCTGTGGGAATTGTTGGAAGAAAGACATGAGTTGGAGGTGGAGAATCTGGGGTACTGAAATCTATCACTGGAGCTGCTTTCAGGGGAAGTAAAACAGTTGTTCCTGGAAAAACGGTTCGCTTAGGATGTAAATGATTAACTGCCAAAAAATCTTCAGAAGAGATGCCAAATTTCTCAATCAATTTTTGTGGTCCATCTCCTTCTATAATAGGATATGTAACAAGGTAATTCACACCATTTCTAGACTGAAATTATCAGGGCAAGCACATCTCAAAGGCACATGAAGCTGAGAGCCAGCTTGAGGTGGCTTGTTCATCTCTTGAAGTGTAAGCGATTTCACAAGCCCTTCAAAATCTTCACAAGCAATCTGGGAAAATGTGGTGCTTTTCTGAACCTCGTAGCTGAAATTTGCCAGAAAAAACTGCCCTGAGCAAGAACAGTTGATGGGAACAACAACTTCTCTTCCTGGCTTGAGTTTCTCAGAAGGAGATGTAAGATTGTTCAGGGCAAGAACATCAGTTGAGCTCAACTGGAACATGTCTGAGATGCGTTCAATGGTCTGAACATGTTGTTTAGCTCTGTAGATTAAGAATGTTTTGCATGAACTGATCTGGAAGGAATTGCAGGTGTATTTTGAACCTGGAAATTGCATATCTGAAGAACAATCTGATGAATCATAATACTGTTGAGCATAACTTGAACTTATGCAAACCCAAAAGACAATAAACGAGAGATAAATCATGGGCTTCATCGGATAGTGCAAAATTCTGTTAAAGATCAGGCAAGAACTATTACTATCTAGGAGATACCAGGTGAATTCTCCAATGCGGTGGCCAATGTTGGAGACATCTTTGGCAGGACCAATAATACGACAGCTGTTGTGGGTGTTGGATTTGCCAGATTGTGTAGGGGAGAAAGCAAAGATAGGTGACAATGGAGATGGCCACTTTGATTATATAAATGGTCAAAAGTATAATTAACCAATTATTTGGGCAACATCAAGGCCGGCCTTTAACACTTATGGACAATTGGGATCAGAACATGATACATAAGCTGTTCTACTTCTTCCTGCTTGTTTTTTTATGCAATCAACACAACCTTCCTAAAAGATTATAGTTATACTCATTTATCATTTAGTACTGATGAAATTATGCCACAAATTCTCTTGTGCTTTAGCACCTTTTGACTTTAAAGCTAAATTTCTTTCGGCTGGTAAATATTTTCTGTATTTTTCGGAGTTTGGTGCGACAAAAAATAATAATTAATGACTTTTCAGTTTGACTAAAAAACTTTTTTAGTTTCTATAAAATGGTTTTCATTTTTAAACCGTAAATCATTTTCCAAGTTTGTACTTCTCATTCTTGAATCATCATACCACTGTGAGAACACTGTTTGGCCTCCGCCAAGACCCCCACCGCCAAGACCCTACCAAAACTCTGTTGGGACCCGCCAGGCCTTTGTTGCAACAGTGCTGGGACTTTGATGGGACTCAATCAAGACCTCGTTGGGACACCATTGGACTCAAACTTTTAGGTTAATTTTCTTTAACAAAAAAAAAAAATTATATTAATATTTTTATGTTGTATGATTAAATGAAAATACGAAGAAAAAAATTTTGTAAATTTCTAAAATATTTTCAGTGAAAAACATTTTATATCGAAACAAACGGAGCCTAAGATCCTAATTGTCAATTTGAAATATTTAAAACCTAAGTTTAGGATAATCTTAAATCATATGCCTCACATCTAGATTGTGCTGGCAGAGTGGCAGTGAATTCATTGTAACATTCTAAAACAAAAAAGAAAAAACATGTTTTTTTTTTTTAAAAAAAAAAAATACTCAAGGCGGAGAGGGGGGAAATAGGAAAAACTCCCATCCCTACTTGAGTCCACGTACTTAAAAAAAAGCATTTGGCCCTACCCATTAAAAACTAAAAGGCTTGACCCTAAATCTACTTCGGGCAAACCCATCCTCTTCTAACTTATTTATTATTATTATATATTTTTTTTTTCTAGAATTTATTTTTTATCACAAAAAGTACCAAAGGTACTTTACATAAAAACAGACATGATACTTCTGTCTAAATTTCGTCTAAAATTTAACTGAACGTCATGTTAGCACCAATAACAAATTGACACGTATCCATATAATTAATTTAAAAAATATTTTTTAAAAAATTAAAAATATTAAATTTAATTAAATTATTAAAAAAAAAAAAAAAGGGTGTTGGTCATTTAGGGGTGGCCACCCCCTTTGGCCATGGGGTGGCCTGGCCACCCTCATCTGGCTGGATTGGGGGTGGTTCGGCCACCCCAAGGACCCAAAAAAAATTCCATGTGTTTTGCTCTTCTTCTGCTCTCATAAATCTTTCTAGGATTTTTGGGTATTCGCTGCAGCTGTAAAAGATTCTGATCATCATTTTGTGAACCTTTCTTTTTTGGTCTGGGTCTCACAATTTCCCTCAAATTTGTGCACTTTCTTCTTACAGATTCCAAAAGCATAAGCTGTTTTTGGAATTTTCTCTAAAACTTGGTGAGATTTTGAATCATTGCTTGTTGGTCGTTTCTATTTTTTCGATCGGGTAAAAGCCAGATTGATGTTTTTATTGTCATTTAGGAGATGGTGGGAGGGAAGATTCAGATGAAGCGAATTGAGAATGCGACATCACCTTCTCAAAGCGTCAAAATGGGCTGTTGAAGAAGGCCTACAAGCTCTCTATCCTTTGCGAAGCAGAAGTCACCGTGATCATCTTTTCACAGGCAGGCTCTATGAGTTCTCAAGCTCTGAGAAACCCCCTTGGCCATATGGGGGTGGTTGAGGGGTTTGGGGCGGTTTCGGCCTCCCCCATTTGGCCCGTTGGGGGTGACTGGCCAACCCTCAATTTAAAAAAGTAATTAATTAATTAATTAAATATAAATTTTTAATTTTTTTAAAAAAAATTATTATTTTTAATTAATTTTATATGGACACGTGTCAATTTATTATTAGTGCTGACGTGATGTTCCATCAAATTTTAAATGAAATTTAGACGGAGGTATCATCTCCGTCTTTAGGTAAACTAAAGATACTTTCTATGATAGAAAGTAAACCTTAAAGGGCAAAACATAAAGAAGTTAAACCACAAGAGGAATAAGGTATTTAACCCAAAAAAAAAAAAAAAAATTCCTTTTCAGATTTAGGAGTGTGAGAAGGATGGTTTTGCCTTAAGTAGATTACTATCCCTATGTTGTTTACTTTTAAGACCTTGGAGCCAAATTTTGCTCAAGTTGTTTGCAATTTTCCACCCTTGTTTACCAACGGGGAAAACTACACCTAGCTACCTTAATCTACTACCCTTGTTACAATGTCCCACAATCTTTTAATTTGTTTAATATATTCTCGTGATTTACCATCCGAATTTTGTTAGGATTTTCTATTAAATCTTAACAGATAAAAGGTATAATGGACATTTTGCTTGCTAAATTGAAAAAAATAATAAATAAATAAAAAATAAAAATAAAAATTGGTATACCAATTGCATTGTTTGATTTAATCCAACAGTTTTGAGTCAGGAATGAATTTGTAACATTCATATTTCTTTTTCTTTTCTTTTTTTATCACGAGAAAAATATCATTACATTTCTTAATTAATAAAACCTTCACGTTTCTTGAAAAGTAAATTAAAAATAGAAAATAGCAACAAAACCTAAGAATATATGAAGTATACACAAACCAACAAGAAACAATATTTCTCTTACAAGTTTACCTCTCCCTCTCTTACCAAGGACAGCCTACTGTACTGGTTTTTATTGGTCTGCACCATCTGATTAGGGGCTTATCTGCAATAAATAAGGTCCAGATCAATTATGAAGAAGGACAAATCCAGATATCAGAAATTACAACAAAGCCACCAACCAAACGTTATGGTAAAGGAACTCTTCATGGCAATTCTTGAGGGCCTACTTGACTTGAAAAGAGAGGGAGAGAGACAGAGAAACAGCAGCTGTAGGCACCTTTCTTAGCTTCTAAGCAAAACAGAAAATTTCCATTTGTATGAGGAGCAAAGTGGTCAACACAATGCAAACATTGCATTGAGAGGAACCATGGCTGCTTATCTTATCACCTGTTTATAATCTACTATTGTCGAAGCCAGAGAGCAGCTTATAACTTCACGGCATCCTGTTCAGCAGCATCATGTACGGCGGCGGCGGACTGTCCACAATCATCAGGTCCATTGTTGACCTTGATTTCCAGGAGCCTGCCTACTGGTTGCCTACAAATGGGGCATCTGTTTGACTGGAGGGCAAGGACTTTAGCACAGCCATTGCACATGCACTGCATCCAAAGACCAAAGCAAAACAAAAGTTAACCACAACAAGAAGCAAGAAAAAGCTCCTTTATGTTCAGATTTTCAATCAAAACTAAAATAGAGACCACATGCAGCACATGGGTGATTAATAGAGGATATTTCTAATTATCCAACATTAATTCCTGCTGCTCAGAGGAATTAATGTTGCATGTCCACAAGGAAAGCTTCTTTATGGGGATTTGGACTCCCAACTTGCTTTAGGAAATAATCACTTGATCCGGCCATTAGCATGTTTATCCATGTTCAATAATTTTAAGTCCAAGTAATTGATCTCACCTTGCATCCTACCCCACAACTAAAAAGTGAAATATTTTACTTTTTTATATATCCGCACAAACACATGAACTTTCGAAACGTATTTCCGCCCTGAGACTTTGGAAGCCTACTAAACTGTTGGCTCTACAATTTTCAGCCCAATAGACATAAGACACTAAAAGGGTAAGGATTCTGGTCTGCTTCTTCATATCAACAATGTAATCTCCAACAGCTCCTAACTCTCTTCATCCAGACTACAAGAAGGGGGAAAAGAAAAGCAAAAAGAGAGAAACAAAAACAAAAAGGAGCATACCATGTGTCGGCATGGGAGGACAGTCGTGTCTCGGGGTTCAGACAAGCAAATAACACATTCTTTACCAGAATCATTCTCATCCAAATCACCATCAACTGTATTCCCAATGCCATAAATTTCCTGCAGCTCGTACCTCATCCCGTTCACCCACAGGATCTGTTTAATCACCCGCACATGGTACTCACCTATCTCCTTCTTTTCAAACAAAGCCAGGGTGATCTGAGAATTCCTGACTGGATTTCCTTCTGGTTCAGTTTGGGTCAATGGGTATGCCTCAGCCTTCACCACAAGTGGGTAAACTTCTATATCACCATCTTTCATTAACTCTGTCCCCTCAAACTTCAACAAGTCAATTCCGGTTCCATTAGGTTGTCTGAACTGCTGACCAAGACCTTGCTGAAAAGAAACTGTGACAGGGTTAAGCAGGCCTTCCTTTGTTGCTGTAATGTTGCAGTCTTCATTTTCTTTAGCGAAAAACATAACCGTGATGCTGCCGCAGAGAAGAAAAAGTAACTATCAGAAAAGAAGAAAATTCACATAAATGCATTGGCAGAGAAAAAAAAAAAAAAAAAGAGTTTTAAATAACTGAGCAAATTAAAAATACAAGGAAATGTAAGAATACCGTAAAGCTGTACAAATACTGCTAAGCAAAATGGTTATATATCAAAACATAGATTTTGTGTGGAATGTAACAAAACAATATATACCCCCGTTTCACAGTTTCCAATGTCAGGTGGATGTCACCAAACAATTACTACACCCACACATGAGAAAGGAGGCTCCAAATAGTAGAACATTATGTATCACATTACTAGAACAGACCTGGAGAGGATACAAAACATCATTATCAAGTAATGGCCACCGTTGATAGGATATAGCATATAGGGCCCCCAAGTCCTAACTGTTGCGGAAATACACCGCGGGTCAAATTCATCTTGCTCTCACACTAACCTTTATTATTTATAGGAGAAATACAATACAATATCAACATTAGATAACCATATCTATTAACAAGATAAAAATAACCACAACAAACCTGGATAATTTAACACTCTTCCTGAAGTTGGAGACTATCATATAATAGCAACCTAAATCAATTAAATGCATCTCGTCCATGACCAAGAGCTTTGGTGAACAAATCTGTCAATTGATTTTCATAATTTGTATAAGGATTAACAATCTCTTTATTGATAAACTTGCACAAATCTAAAGATAATCCACCTCTACTGAACCAGATTTAGACTCCAAATGAAACACCAAACTTGATCAGTGCTAAGAAGTAAAATCAAAAATCCAGCAATCAACTTTGATATTTGCTGAAATCAACTTTAAATTGGCCGAAATGTCCTTGAATTGAACTGAGCAGGCCAAAAGCACCTTAACTGGAGAGAACTAATCTTAAAAGGCCAAAAAATAGCTAAACTTGGCCAAAAAACCACCTAACTCTGTTGAAAAAACAAATTGAAGCAATGGAAAAACCACCAAATCGGCAGAAAAATTAGCTGAACTGACCTAAAAACCAATCAACCGGCCGAAAAACCAAAGAGTCGGCCAAAACACAAACTGAACCAGCCAAAAAACCAATAAATCAACTGAAATACAAACTGAACCAACCGGAACACCACTTGATTGGCCACAAATTCTCCAAAACCTGTTGAAACTGGAACTACCCCACTAGGAAACCACCAGTGCAAACCAAGACTGGACGAAACCAGCCAAAACAGAACGACTTCATCGGAAAACCAACGATCAGCCCTCTAGACATTGGCCAACCACCACTACAAAACATAAACAACTAATCAGAAACAACCAAAGACCAACATAACACCAACCACAGCAGCCACAACAATCAATGACAACAACCCCACCCATGCCCCATCAACCTCTAACCACAAAAATTGAGCCCAAGCCAACAAATAAACTGTAGGTCATATTCATCTTGCTCCCACACTGATCAACATTAACTAACCATATATAGCAACAAAATAAAGATAACCACAACAAACATAGATAAGATAAACTACCACCAAACACCTCAATAAAGATTTTTTTTTTTTTTATAACTAATCAAGATATCATTAAAAGTGTAACGCGCCACCAGGTACATAAGGAGTATACAAGAAAAGTCACCTAAAAAACAAAGAAAATCATTATAACTAATCACTAAAGGAGAAACAAAAGCAGTTGTTCACAAATATAGAGCATTGAAAAATAAAACTTAATCTCCTCCAAAGTCAACTCACGGTGCTCAAAATTTATGTCATTCATTTCCCTCTATAGACACTACAACAAGTATGAAAGCACTATCGCAGTCCACTAACAAACATACAAGCTGACTACTCGTCTAGGCATAACCTAAAATAGCCCAAACCAACTAAAGAAAAAAACATTCCAAATGGCATAAACAACCTCACAATGAAGAAAAAGATGGTCTAGGGACTCCCCATTCCTTTTATACATACAATACCTACCAACCAAAATAACGCACGGCTTCTGAAGATTGTTCATGGTAAGGATCTTTTCTAGGGCCGCCGACCAAGCAAGAAAAGGCCACCCTCAATGGACCCTTAGTACGCCAAACACTCTTCCAATTAAAACAAAATCAATCATTACAACTCATGACACGGTAAAAAGATTTAACATCAAACAACCCTCATTTGAGGACCACCCACCACAGCTTGTCCTCACCTTCTCGTCTCACTTTTACTAAATAAAACACTTTGAAGAGTGAGACAAAGACATCCACCTCTCAACCATGAGCCTCTCTAGCAAAGCTCGCGTTCCACTAAATGGAACCTCCAAAAAGTTCCACTTGATTCGTAACAAAAGCATCCTTTGCGCAAGCAATATCAAATAAACCCGGAAAGGCTTCTTTAAGGGGCCATATCCCCACACTATAGATCATACCAGAATCCAACCTACAAGCCATCTCCCACCTTAAATATAGTATAACTTGAAAACTTCCCCCAACCCCTCCTAATATTCTTCCATAACCCCAATCCATACGCCCCAACTAGCTCACTAAAGCATCACTCTCCTCATGAACTTCCATACTTAGCGTCCACCATCACTCCCCACCAAGCCTTTTCCTCAAGTCCATAGCATCAAAGCCATTTACCTAAGAAAGCATAATTGAACCTTAGCAATTTCCTAATCTCCAAACCTCCCTCAAAGATCGGCGTACAAACCTTGGATCAATTCACCAGATGATATTTGAACTCTTCACCAAGCCCACCCCATAAAAAATCACATTGAAGCTTATCAATACGGTTTGCGCAACACCCATAAGGAGAGGAAAAAGGGACATGAAGTACGGAGGTCAAATTGGATAGGAAGCTCTTGATAAGGGTAACACTACCACCCTTAGACAAATACAACTTTTTTTAACTGGCCAACCAACGTTCTATCTTCTCAATAACACCGTCCCATATATACTTGCTCTTAGCCCCCAACAAAAGACCAAAATACTTTAAAAGCACAGACGCAACCCCACAGCCCAGAATCCCAGCCAACTCAACCACATTATCAACATTTCCCACAAGAACAATTTCGACTTGGCTAAGTTCGTCTTCAAAACTGACACAGCTTCAAAACATAAGAATAAGTACCATAGATTACATAGATGATTTAGGTCAGACCCACAAAAAATTAAAGTATCATCAGCAATCAGAACGTGAGAGATGTCAATCTCTGTCCCCACAGAGAAGCCAGACAAAAAACCTCCACTCGCTATAGCAGAAATCATCCTACTCAACGCCTCCATCACAATGGCAAAAAACAAACAAGACAGAGGTCCCCTTGCCTCAAGCCACGAGAACTACTAAAAAATCCTTTGGGAGAGCCGTTCACCAAAACCGAGAAATGCAATGAGGAAATACAGTGAGCTATCCAAGAGCACCGCTTCCCCCCAAATTTGCACCTTCTCAGCATATACAAAAGAAAATTCCAATTTTTTTTTTTTTAATAAGTAATAATCAAGTTTTATTAAAAGTGTAAGGCGCCCATACGTACACCAGATGTATACAAGCGAAAACACCTAACTAGAAAAAGAAAAAAGACCCACCCAAAATCCAACACAAGAAACCCCACAAACCCACCCCAAAACCCTCAAAAACAAACACCCAGAGAAGCCAAGCTAACCCTCAAAAAGCCCCACTGAATCACCCACCAGCCCATAAAATCCACACGTGGCGCTACAACACAATGGTCTTGCCCTTCCTTCTTTGAGAAGGCCCGCTAGCAATATCATAGTTAATGGAGCTTTCAAAATTTAACAACTCTCTCTTGCCCTTGGTCCTAGGCTACACAACCATTCCAATTAACATGATCATATGCTTTTTCTAAATCCATTTTACAAATAACCCCTAAATCTCTAGATCTTATTCTACTATCAAAGCATTCATTGGAAATAAGAATGGGATTTCGGATCTGCCTACCTCGTATGAACGCATACTATGACTTAGAAATAATTTTCTCCAACACTATCTTAGAGCATTCACATTGATTTATGCATAGTTTTATGCAAAATGGCTAATCAAAAGCCACTTTATCTAGTTTAGTTAATGAGTTTTAAAAGACAGCATACATTTAATTATCTATTTTTTTATCTATATCACTCAAATATTATTTCTTTATTTTTTTTTGTATAAGGATTGTATTTTTCCTAAACATCCTATTTTTCAAATTTTGGGAAAAGGTAGATGTGGAGAGAGAAATAGTATATTAATAAGATGAATGTGTGAATAGTGCACACTACATGTAGCGGTGCATTGTTCACAAATGCAACAAGAATGTATTTTGCATTTGAGATGCATAATCCGATGCAGAGGGTTTTTTAGTGTTTTACTTATCTATTTTAGATAAAAGTAAGAAATGGGTAAGCCAATGTGAGTGCTCTTAAGCATGCTTGCTAGAATCTTAGCAATAATCTTGTAAATGGTACCCACTAGACTGATAGGGCGAAATTCCTTGGGGCCGAGAACCACTAGGATCTTCGAAGAGGGCAGCGAGACACGTAGTATTTAGGCTCCTCTCGAACTTACCACTAGCGCAGAACTGCGGAAGTCACGAAAGACCTTCATGATGTCCTCTTTCAAAACAGGAAGAGGATCCTCTCCAGTCCAAAATGGACTGGAGAATATCCAGTTAATGGTTAGGATCTCTTTAAAGAGATCCTGCGAGCATAAATAGGACATTTGTCCCATTAATAAAAAATAATAATAAAATATTATATATCTTTAAAAAACAATTATTTAAATAAAATTATAAAAAATTAAGGGGTGGCTAGCCATCCGAAGCCACCCTAGACCGGCGAAGCCAACCCATGGCCCTTGGGGGTGGTCTGATTTTATAAAAAAAAAAAAAGTTTTGGCCCCCAGCCACCCCCAAGGGCCAAACGATATATATATATATATATATTTTAGTTTGGGTTTAGGGGGTGGCCGGACCACCCCCAAGTGCCATGGGGTGGTCCGGCCACCCCTGGCCGACGCTAAAATGGGGTGGTCCGGCCACCCCCTATGGCCAAGATGGGGTGGCCAGTCACCCCTTATTTTTTTTATTAATTTGTTTATTATTTTTTTTAATCTGAAATTTTTTTTTTTTGTAGTGTAACATGTGTCTTATTTGTAACTATAGGATTTCTTCGAAATCCTAGCAATGAACTGAATATTCTCCAGTCCATTATGGACTGGAGAGGATCCTATTCCTTCAAAACAACCCAGCAAGCTTGAAAGAATGCCATAAAAAAACTGTTAGGGCCTGACGCCTTGTCACCATTCATCACTTTCACTATCACACCTAGATAAAAATATTAACTATCACAGCAACTGGATAAAAGATAAAAATACCTTTAACATTAACCAATAGAGGAGTTGCATATTAGAAGCCAAGTAATAGTCAACAAAAATAAGTTCACCAACCATAACCCATATAAGAAGTCAAGCCTTAACTCGCAATATATTCATCACTCATATATTCAACCTGGAAAACATATTGTTGGACTTAAATATCACGGCTACGATTGATCCATATTTTGAAATTACCTTCGCAATGTTCACATCTAAGTAGTCTGAATACATATTAGAAGGGTCCAACATAGAACTTAGATTCTCGTATTTAGTTTCTTTTTCCAAAAACAAAAACGTCATTTCTTTCCCAAGTGAGGAATATAAGATTTTGTTGAACACCGCAGGACTGGGGCGAGTATTTTAGCTACAAAGAGTTTACTTTTGCTTCTCTCTTCTACAAGCTGATATGCTGTATATTTGACTGGCACTAATTCCTCCCTTATTTAAACACTTCAAATTTCCAAATCATCAATTGAATAAAACATTCAAACAACACACTACCAATCCAACATCACATGGTCCAAATCCACATAACCTCTTGTATACCCAGTTGCCGAGGGCCTTCCCGGCCTCATCACCAACCAATTATCGAAGGCCCGTTAGGCCTCACCACCCTCAAGGAAGCCTTCCTTCACCTGAAGACCATTTTACATCTTTCCTTCCATTGCTTCCTCACATTTTCCTACTAATTTAAGCATCGGAGGTGGCTCCATCGGCATACCCCGATGAAGCCTCCCTTCTCACTATTGTCTTCCTTGCAATCACAACTTTATTTAACCAAAACTACACTCCACATGAACAATTTAAAATCAAATTGAAGCATTAGAAGTTATACCTTCCGGGCGCAGTGGCATCAAAAGTGAACGCCACAAGGAAGTGCCCAGGATTCTCCTCATCAGGCTCAACCCTCAGACTCTTCTTCTTAATGTTCACATCGTTCCTGATCGTGACAGCCTTCTGGTGCTCCACATAGGGGATAACCGGGTGCGGGGTAGGCCCATACGGATACGGCCCATTAACCCAATTGGCGGGTGCCGGAGCCGGATAGACCCCGCGGTAAGGCTGCGGATACGGACCCCCCACGGGCGGTGGCGGGTAGAACCTGGGATACTGGTAGTATTGGGGTAGGTTAGGATTCGGGTAAGGTGTGGCCGCAGCGAAAACATATCTGTTCCCGGTGGTTCCCGTCTGCGGATCCTGCGGCGTTGTCGGAGGAGGAGGCGGTTGGCTCCGATGCCTCCGGCGGCTTCCTCCATTGCTATTGCTTCCAATATTTCCCATTTCGTTTCTTCTCTTTTAACCTGAAGAAACTTCAAGTCGACCCAAAAAAAAACAAAAAAGAAAACTTTAGCCCACACATACTCAATTTTCTGTTTGGTAAATAAGAAAAGAAAAATGTTTAATTGGGTGAGAAACAAAGAAAAAGAACCGGTTAAATACAATTCATATAAACCAATCAAAATTTTTACAGAAGTTTCAGGAATTCTTAACCCCCAACAGAGCAGAAAAATTTGTACCTGACAAGCGTGGCTCCTGTGTTGTTTTGTTCTTGTTCGCCTAACAGTTTAAGCGCAGAGAGAGAGAGAGAGATTGAATGGGGGAATGATGGCGTTGGAAAATAGAGGATGTATCATGTATGTTCTGCCACCAACCGAGCATCCACCACCACCAAGACAACCCACGTACACAGAAACACACAACACATTGCCGTTTTATGCTAACGTAAGCGGCAAGCACTTTACATTCTTTTGTCGTTCTTCTCATTATGGAGTACGACACGTAATACGACCGCCACGTCATGTGAAAGAAGGAGACGCGGCGGACTTGTGGAAGGTCAGGTGAAAGAGTTAGCGTGCGTGCGGCATCAGCTCTTGAGCTATGTGGCCCCACTTAGTGCGTGCCACCGCAGAATGGTTGTTGGCCTTGTTTGTTTGCACAAAGGAGTTGTCTGGGCTTGGTTTTCTGGACCCAGAGGTGTTGGGGACCCCATGTCCCTTTCTTGAATTTTGGGTCACAAGCCCATGATGGAACTTTCCATTTTAGGGAAAAAAGGTGTGCTAAATTTGAGAGTAATTCTAGAAATTCCTCTTATATTCCTCTAAGAATAATGTGGCTATTAAAATCATCATTTAATCAAAATTCAATAATGATCAATTACAAGTTCAATGGTAATTTTAATAACATCATTCTTGGAGAAAATAGTATATTAATGAGATGGATGTATAAATAATGCATGCTACATGTAGCGGTGCATTATTCACAAATGCAACAAGAATGTATTTTGCATTTGAGATGCATAATCGAATGCAAAGTATTTTTCAGTATTTTGCTTATCTATTTAAGATAAAAGTAACAAATGGTTAAACCAATGTGAGTGCTTTAAAAAGATCACTTTGTTAATTTAGCTAATCACTTTTCAAAGGCACCACACAACAAACTCTCTAAATCTTTATATATTCTATTTAAATATGATTTTCTTTTTCTTTTACTTTTTTCACAATTGTTGGAAGGTTTATCTTCTTCTCTCCATCTCCTTTCTCTCTATCAATTTGTTCTATCTCACAGCCATTTCTGTTTCAAAGTTGGAAAACCCAGAATAGTCTTAAAGCATGTTTGAAATTGCAATGGGAAATAGAGTTTTTTTCTCAAAAGTGCGCTTTGATCATTTTTAGAGTAAAAATGTTAAATAAGTACTTTTGAAATTTTTTTGCCAAACATGCAAGCTTTTTATTTGGCACAACTTTTTATGTATTAAAAGTACCTTTTATCATTCCTAACGCAATCAAAAACATGCTCTTAGCGCATGTTTGTGATTGCATTTGAGAAAAATAGTTTTTAAGTCAAAAAGCGTTTTTTTTGCAAAAACTTCATTTTTAAGCTTTTGCCAAAAGTGCGCAATAAGTTTTAAAACCCTTTCATTTGAGCAAACACCCCAAAAACCCAACTTCAGCTTCTAGTCACACATTTGATGGGAGACCACCGAGCGTTCGACCTTAACCCCTAGCCCGAACATTCAAAACAGGATCACACTGAATATTCGACTTGCAACCGTAGAACCACTAAGTAATAGTACATTGAATGTTCGAGTATAGTACCGAACGTTCGATGACAATCTGAAAAACCATTTTAACCCATTATCCACCTTTTCCGTTTTATACACGTCATCCCCCTATAAATACCCCCCTCATCCGCCTTCAACCTTTATCCCTCACCCCCGCATTCCCACAGCCCTAAACCTAGAAGGAGAAAGAAATCCTAGAGAGAGAATAAGGTTTCTAAGTCTGCCTTCCCGTCTTTAAGGTAAACTCAACTGTGCTAAGTTGGTTTTCATATTGTTTTTTCGATTTTTATGCTTCATACAAGTTTTAAGAGTGTCATGGCGAATTTGAGTATTATTCTCTTTAAAAAGCAAAAAGGTTTTCAAATGATTTAAAACGCATCTTGTTTTCTTAGGCTTGCATATTGTTATGCCTTACTATGTTTTTATGAATCTATCGAAAGCCTAAGATGAAATTTTTTACGTGATGATTTGAATATAGGAGCCTTGCATGCATCTTGGCACTCTAACCGAGCATTCTACCTCGAGTTCGAACGTTCGACCATAAGACAAAACGTTCGAGCAAGGTCTATAATGGATAAATTTGGGTTTGCTTCATGCGTAGGACTCTATGCGTTTTCAATAGGTCCTTTCCTACTACGTGTAACCCTAAACTATATTTCATTATAGGAAACTCAAGATGTCTAAAGACTTGAGTGAGCATATGGGGTAAGTAAATACTTACGATTGCTTTTCATAAAAACATGCAATATGTTAGCTGACTGAACACGAGTATATTATGAGCATAATTACTTTTCATGTAATGACCATGGGCTTACTCTATGGACTTGATTTTATGGTCAACATGGGCTTACTATCTTATGGTCAATGTGTGTGTGTGTGTGTGTGTGTGTGTGTGGGTGGGAGGGGAGGAGGAAGCGGCGGGCTTACAATATGGACTTGATTTTATGGTCTGTGTGTGTGTGTGAGCCTTGGATCCAATCGTGGTTGTTCGTGACCGCCGCAGCCATATTTGATTGGCGGGTCACTACAGAACATACACTATTAGTAGTGTGGGCCATTCGAGGTCGGACTGCTAGTGTTATAGATGGTAGCTTGCAATATCCGAAACACTAGTATTCTATTACAGTTCCCTCGGGACAATGCCAACCCTCCTAAGAATGGGTAATATCGTGGATAGACCATACATGATAGCTATGACAAAATTATAACATTAGTTTGATTGCACTAAAACTTACAAACGATTGTCGCTAGGATTCAACCACATTGCTTAAGAACCAAAACTATACTTTTATGGTGTAATGGTGATGCAATACCTAATATGTTTGCAAAAACACATGTTTACTTCCACATTATAATATAACCTCATTTCGTACTCAATTGTAAGATTTACTTACTAAGTCTTAGACTTACGCAGTATTTGCAGCTTGTCAGGTTATATGTATTAATAGGACTTTCTAAAATGAAAAAGCCTGGAGTTTGTTTTGCAGTACCAGGTTTGATTAAAATGACTATTTTGGTTAGAAACTTCAAGTCTATGATTGATATTGACTCTTGCATACTTTAAAATTTTTAGATATCTCATATCTCACATTTTCACATTCCGTTTATATTTACTATGAGCCTTTATAACGGGTGATCCCTCACTCAGTTACCAGTTAACTGAACTGGATGAATAACCAGTAACCCTACCAAAATAGTTCAGCCCAGTTTTGTTTGTTGAAAATTGTATATAGCTTTTTTCTTTTTGGGTTAAATGTCTTTTCAGTACCTATGTTTTACGCCAGAATCAAATACCCACCACGGTTTTCAAAAATGTCACAAATGATACCTAAAGTAAACAAATAAACCCACCTAATACTTGCATCACGATTCTGTTAGATTTTTTTACGGAGCTCTATGTACCCCTTACACATGGACTGGTATCTGTGTTTTCCATGCGACACGTGGACTGGTACCTATGTTTTCAATGCTACTTCAGATTAAAAAAAAATTAATAAAATAATATGTAACCAAAAACCAGAAATCAAACCAATTTGAAACAACCCATCAGTTAATAAAAATAACACCAATTAACAAACTTAAAAAAAAAAATAAAAAAATAAAAAAATAAAAATAAAAATATAATAATTTTGGGCTGGCTAGCCACTCCCCGTTTGGCCTGGGGGTGGCCGAACCACCCCATTCGGCCACCCCCAAAGGCCAAATGAAAAAAAAAAATAATAAATAAATAAAATTAACTGGTTTGCCTTTGGGGGTGGCCGAAGTGGACTAGTCTGGGGTGGCCCAAGCCACCCCTGGCCAAACAGAGGTGGCCAAACCACCTCCATGGCCTTTGGGGGTGGTTCAGCCACCCCCAAACCGGCTGGTCTGGGGTGGCCGAAGCCACACCCTTGCTGGCCATTGGTGGTGGCTCCCTAGCTAAAATGGGGGTGGCTGGCAATCCTCTATGACCAAAATGGGGTGGCCAACCACCCCAAAACTCTTTAGATTTTTTTTTAATTAAAGTTTCTTAATTGTTGTTATTTTTATTAACTAATGGGTTGTTTCATATTGGTTTGATTTTAGGTTTTTGGTTTTTGGTTTTTTTTTTTCTTTCTTTTTTTGGGTTACATATTCTTTTATTAATTTTTTATCTGACATGGCATTGAAAACACAAGTAACCAGTACACATGTAAGGGGTACATGGAGTTCCATCAGAAACTTGAAAATTGATGTGGTTATATGATTTTGGCGTAAAGCACAGGTTCTAAAAAGGCATTTAACCTTCTCTTTTTTTTTAGTTGGTTTTGCTCTGTTGATAAGTGGAGTTGTTATTGTTTTGTGTAATTGGTTAGTAGTTGCAAAGATGTATAGCTACTGATGATTATGTTTGTAGGTTGATTGTTAGTTGATGGTTTATTTGGTGTTTGTGTTAAGTCAATGACTCCTAAACCAGGTGGTTTTAGGGCATTAGGTGTAAAGACACCTCTAAGGACTTACTAACTCGAGTCCAAAAGGCTACGAAACCAAACTAACCATGACATTAACCAAACCAAAATTTTTTGCCTTTTGATGTGAACACTCAATGCTTAATGAGGCAAGAGGTCCAGTTTCTTAATAAAAAGCTTATCAATGATCTCTTTTTTTTTTTATTTCTTTTTATCACACACACACACACACACACATATATATATATATATATATGCCAAAGTATCCATCTAATAAATCATCCAGTTTTACCCATGACATAGAAACACACACATCAGACTTTAATGTCATACCCCACAAATTATGTGCTAATGTGCTTGTGTAAGATCAGATCAAACATGTGAATTCTCAATTGCCTAAAGCAAACAACCAATCTAAAAAAGTATATCAACAGATCATGTGTTCAAAATTTTAAGCTCACTAATGAAATTAAATCATAATTTTTCCAAATCAACCAAAATTTTAAGATAAACATGAACACGCATATTTTTCAAAAATGGGACAAAGTGTGTGTAAAGTGTCTCTCATACCCCCAAACTTAAATTGCACATTGTCCCCAATGTGTGTATAACATTGAAAGATCTTACCTGGGAGATTGATGAACTGTCTAGAATAGCGTGGCTCATAGCACACCCCCAAACTTGAACTGAAGCACACTTGTCCCTGCAAAACAAAACACTATAGTAACAAAGAAAAACAAAAACAAAATAACAATAAAAATAAAATAAAAATGAAATAAAAACAAACAAAGAAATAAAAAGGATATGCTATGAGGTGCCTCCCATGAGCGCTAATTTTAACGTCTTCAGTCAGACTTTGTCCTCCTCTTAAACTTAAAGCACCAATCTTTTCTTCTCTTGTACCACAGAGAATGAATTTTTCCTATAGTAAGGGGATTCTAATTGTTTGTAGATCGGGGTGGACCACTCTGAGTCTTCTCAAACAGTTTATCATCCGGTAGGGAATCATGAACTGGAATAAAATAAGAAGAAAACTCATGGAGCTTTTCTATCTTGATGTCCTCAATTTGCTCATTTGGTAGCTCTAACAGACTTCTCTCCTGGACTCTTGGCACTTCGGGAATAAGAGCTGATGTTGAAGAATTCTCATTGCTCTCTTCTTTTCCCCGATGTTGTTCTTGTGGAACCTCAGTTTGCTCCTCCTTCCTCTCATCCACTTGATTTTCAATCACTTCTTCACTCCTCAATGTGACAGCTTGCTCATGATAGTAGGTGTACTCTTTCTCCATGTAGTGCTCATTAGGATTGGCCACCAACTGACCTTGGTACTCTTCTTCTTCTTCTTTAAGCATGTCTGATATTTGCTTGAGGTGAGCCTCCATCCTTTCAAATGATTGTGTACAAGAGTTCTCCATCCTTTCAAATGATCGCTTGCTTTCCTCCATTTGGCTAAGATGAGCTGACATCTCTTCTTTATAGGCAGCATGCTCTTTTTCTAAGGCAGCATACGCTTCTTCTAAGGCAGAACTCTTTAGAGGAGGTGGTTCTTCTTGGTATTGTTGATGTGGAGAGGAATATGAATGATCATATATGGGAGATGGCACCTCTTCTTCAGCTTCTATCTTAAAAATGGATTGCCTCAAACTGGGGCTAAGACAAGAATATGATTGACCATAGAACTGTGGAGATGGCTCATCTTCTTGGTAGTGTGGAGGCCAATAGGTGTAGGGCTGGTAATTTTGACACGACCCGCAAACCCGACACAAACACGACACGAAAAAACAACTATTGGGTTTGGGCTTATCGGATTTAGGTTGTAATCGGGTCTACCCGATTAAGACCAGGTAATTTCGTGTCTGGCGGGTCGACCCGCCAGACACGGTTACTGTGCGGGTCTGGCGGGTCGACCCACTAGACCCCCTTTTTTTTTTTTTTTTTTCTTGCCCCTACGCCCTACCTCTTCCTCCTCCTTTCTTCTTCTTCTTCTCTCGCTCAGCTTCTCTCTTCCATCTCTCTCCTCCAGTCCTCATGCTTCCCCTCTTTTTCTCCTTCTTTCTCACAGTTTATTTCTCCTCTTTGGATCTTTCTCTCTCCAAAGTCTCATAATTTTTTCTCTCTCTGGATCTTTCTCTATCAAAAGTCTCATAATTTTTTCTCTCTTTGGAATGGAACATGAGATGAGAGTCATGAGACAATGAGAGACCCACTTATTCTTTTTTCAGCCTACCACGTGGACAATAAATTTTTGGCATTTCAGATTTTTTTTTTTTTTTGGGGGGGGGGGGGGGTTAATTTCATCCACTTTATTCGGTTCAAAATCTGCCCACTCTCAAAAAAGAAAGAAAGAAAAAAAAAAAAAAAATCTCCTCTGCCCAATGCACTTATACAGCCACTCTTAAAATTACAAATAAGAAAAATACAATTTGATAAAGAGTGGACTTATATCAATTAACGTGAATATATTTTCTAAATGCCAAATAAAATAACTCAAAAATAATTAAATACCATTAATAGATAATTAAATATTAAAAGTAATTAATTGGACATGCAATATTTTTTTCAAAGTGTTTGAAACTTTGAAATCACAAAATAATTTATATTGGTTTTTGGTAGATATAGTATAATATAATATTATTTTATATTAATTAAATATTAGTCTTACATCCAGCCCCTACAATAAGGAAATTCAGGCTCCGCCACTACTCTCAAATATATAGATATCATATTTTGTGTTGAAATATACATAATTCTTTTTTAGTAGAATGTAATTTGAGCAAAATTAAATTTCTTTATATTAAAAATTATTTTAATAAATGAACTTAATCAATATGCTTGCTTCAGTTGCTTGTTTTAAGTTTAGGTAAAATCATGAGTTTAGTAATTTCTTTTGGAGTACAATTACGGTCACTTTCCTTTCTTTTTTTTTTTTGGTTTCTTATCCTTTATTAAAGCCTTTAATATCTTGGAACTCAATTTTTTGCATTGACTGTATTGATATATTATTATTACAATTTTTTTTTTTAAAAAAAAAAAAAAATTATAGTTTAGGGTTTTAACGGGTCGTGTAGGGTCGTGTCTACCCAATTAGACCCGGTTATTTTAAACGGGTAAAACGGGTCGTGGCGGATTACCCGGCTATTTTTGTGTCATAATCTTGTCAAACCCGATTACCCGTTTAGCTAAACGGGTCATGTCTAGGTATAGGCTAATCGTGTAACGGGCATCCGCGGGTCGTAATCGGGTTGTGCCAGGTACCCATTTTGCCACCCCTAAATAGGTGGAAGATGGCTCGTCTTGGTAGACTTCTTCTTCTTCTTCTTCTTTGAGAATATCGCCTTTCTGTTTGCGGTGGGCCTTCATCTCCGCAATGTCTTGTCGTGTTCTCTTAGTCATTTGTTCTGTACTTTCAATCAACACTATGATGTTCTCTAGAAACTCTTCAGAGACCCCAAGAGGAGGTGGTTCAGCTTGATATTGCTATTATGGAGCTGATTGAGAAGAATATGAATGATCATAGAACTGCGGATATGATTGATGTTGCAGTCCATGAAATTGAGGAGCATGAATTCCAAGACCTGGAGCTTGCCATGAGAGATTGGACTGTTGGCTCCATGACGGGTTACATGAATCAAAATAGCGGTCGCTCCACGGTCTAGAGAACAATGTGTTCATATGCCCATAAGAAATGTTAGAAAATTGTCTTGTTGAGGGACAATTTCTAACATGGTGATAAAGGTCATGGCAAAGTGAACATGGTCCATGGGGCGTCGAAATGCTTCCCCACAAGAGAACAAAAATAAAATAACAAAGTTTAAATTAAAAGGAAAATAAAAACAAAATTAAAAATAAAGACTTAAGAAAATGCAGACTCGAACGACCTTGCATGAAACAAAAGAAAAAAAAAATCGGATCTATAATTAAAACAATTTATGTGCTGCTGTCTGGATGTGCGATCGATCACACTTGTTAGTGCGCTCGAGCGCACCTCTGGAGGTAGAACAAGAACTGCAGAAACCAGAAAATAGAAAACTAAATTAAAACAAGTATAACTAAGGAAAAAAAAATTCCAAACAAAATCAAACAATCCCCGGCAGCGAGGCCAAAAACTTGTTGTGTCAAATACTACCTAAATTAATATATAATAATTGTTATGTTTTAACTCGCAAGTCCATAAGATCAAAACAGTAGTATAGTGCAGTAAGTACAAGATCGTTCCCACGAAGATTGTTGATTTCGCTTAGAATTAATGAAAATATCAACTTTGTCACGAAATTGATATTTATATATTGAAAATAAATAAAGATAAATAAAAGGTAGGGCTTTGATATCCACCACTAATCATACTCAAACAATATGCCAATATTCTAATCATATTTTGAATACCTAATGTTTGCTAACCTAAGGGTATGGGTGTCTACTCCTTAAGCTATTGATTTTCTTAAGTAACGAATTAGGCGTGATTGTCTACTCTAATTCTTTTCTTTCTTAAAGAATTTAGCATGTGTATCTACTAAGTTGTTCTTTAAGAAAGCATAAATTTATGGAAATCGACAAACACATGAGGCCTAGGGCATGGGTGTCTACTCTTGGTTCCCCATGTTGATTAACCCAAGAACCCGTGAGGAATTATTTTGTTACTCTATTAAGCCCAAGACTCGATCGTCTAAATTGACTTAATTAACTAATACATACCACATACATATGTTGGCCACACACATTCATATGAGGAATTCAATAAAACAAGAATTAATCAAGTTAAGCATTACAATATGATTATCACAAAGGCCCCAATATTGAAATATTAAATAAACATAATTAGAGCTTCAATCTATCCCTTCTAAAGTATTAGTTACACATAATTAAAATAAAACTAAAATGAAAAAGGGAAAGAATGAACCAAAAACGACTCCTTGAAGTACTCCAATTCCTCTCGATTACAGAAATCTATGAAATTACGCAATTACTCTCATGCTTTTTTTAAAAAAAAAATTTCCATCCAATTTAACGGAAATTAGTAACGGAAGGTTTAAATTTAAATTTTTTGAAACATTAGGGGGGTATATTGCCGATTTTTAAACTTTGGGGTTTAAATTGAAAAACCTCTGAAACTTCAGGAGGGTAAAGTGGATTTTCCCCTTGAATTTTTATTTCTTTAGGCCCAAAAAGCCAAAAACAATGATTTTTTTTTGGGATTTTTTAGGTTTTTTTTTTTTTTTGGAACTATCACAACAAAGGCCAACTTATTGGGACAAAAATGCTAATTGTGTTTTTTAAAAAATGGGCAAAAACATTTTAAATTAAACACAAAAATTAGACACAATACCTCAAACAAGCTCAAAAATTAGGCCTAATACATAAAATAAGCCCAAAATGAATTTTTTTTTTTTTTTTTAATAAAAAAAGGATAACCAGGTACCAACCGGAACCGGCCAATTATTGTATAACCGTATACTCGGTTCTGATTTTTAAAAATTAAAAAATTGGGTACCCCGGTTCCGGTCCCGGCTTTGGCCAATAACCAGGAACCGGGACTTGGTTGACACCCCTACCGAAGATCCCTTGAACGTGTAGTCACCATTTCAGCTTTTTTGTATGAGAAACAAACAACGATTCCCACAGATGGCGCCAAACTATTGAAGACAGTTTTCTGATGATAGTGACTCAACAATCCGAGGGATGAAGTATCTGCAAAAATAATCACGTAGGATAAGATAAGAGCTTGCCGAAGTGTGCCGACGGGAGATAGCTCCAATGCCTAAGTCAGTCGATGATTTGAGAGAGAGAGCAAATGAGCAACAATAGCTTGCGTGTGATTAACTAAATACTTGGTTAGAGCTTCTCTTTTATAGGTATCAAGTGGCAATTAACGTTTCTCCCATTCTTGGCCTCACGTTCCCGAAGATCCACCATGCGCACTACTGGAAAAGTGGATCATGGGATCGTGGGCTGTTGTGCAAAATACTATCTAAATTAATAGATAATATTTAGTACAATTTAACTCGCAAGTGCACAATATCAAACAATAGTATAGTGCAGCAAGTACAAGGTCGATCCCACGGAGATTGTTGATTTTATCTATAATTAATTAAAAATATCAACTTGTCACTGAATTGATATTGTAAAAATTTTAAAAAAATTTTTTAAAAAAAAGATAAATGAAAAAGATAAAGGCGAGGTTTTGATATCCACTACTAATCATACTTAAATAATATAACAATATGCCAATACTTTGATCATTTTATGTCTATCTAATGTTTGTTAACTTAAGGGCATGAGTGTATACTCCTTAAGTTATGGATTTCCCTAAGCAACAAGTTAGGCATGGATGTATACTCTAACTCTTTTCTTTCCTAAATGATTTAGCATGGTGTATACTAAGTTGTTCTTTAGAAAAGCATATATTCTGTGAAAATCGACAAACACATGAGGCCTAGGGCATGGGTGTATACTCCCAGTTTCCCGTGTTAATTAACCCAAGAACCCGGTGTGGATTCCTTTTGTTACTTATATTAAACCCAGGACTTGGTTATCCAAATTGATTTAATTAACTTGTCCATACCACATGCATATAATGGCCAGTCACATACAAATGAGGAATTCATGAAAATAGAAATTAATCAAGTTAAATATCATAACAAGATCATCACAAAGACGTCAATATTGAAATATTAAATAAGCATAATTATGGCATCAATCTAGCCCGCCTAAAGAGTTAATTACACATAATGAAAATAAAACTAAAATGAAAAGGGAAAGAAAGAACCGAAAGGTAGCATCCAATTCCTCTCCCCAAAGTTGTGCCTTTTCCCAAGATGATGATTCTTAAGGTTTAGAGGTCTATTTATAGGCTTTACAAGTCCTTGACAAACTAGTAAACCTAGAAATTTTGTAGGGTTTTAATCCTATTACAATTTGGAGTTGGAAAACCCTAATATGGAAATAGTAGCATTCTGGCCGCAGCTTTGATGTGGCACCAGCACACAGGTGCGCTCGATCTTAACCCGTGTGCGCTCAATCGCAGGTTTGGGATCGATCCTGTGTGTGTGGCACTCGATCGCAGATGGCTGCTTCATGCTTTATCTTCTCGGGTAGTGCACTCGATCGCAGTTCCCTGCGATCGATCGCAATGGCAGGATCTCCAATTTTTCCCATTTTCTCTCTTTGAGCTCAAATCTTCCAGATTTACTTCATTTTCTTCCAAAAGCCTAGAAAAGCATGAAAAACACAAAAAGGAACTAAAATGGCATGAATTAACTAAAACTAAAGGATTAAAACATGTAAGTTAAGGGCTAAAAATATGAATATTTTAGCACTTAACACATCCCCAAACTTACATATTGCTAGTCCCTTAGCAATACAAAACAAAAAAAAATCAAAAACGAAAAACAGAGAACAAAATGATAAATCCATCTTTCGTAGGATGTATGATTGCATTTAGCATATGCAGCAAGCCTTTTAAACCCCTAGGAATTCCCTAGTGGACGAGTGAAGTCTCGTGAAGGTTTTCCAAAAATGTTACCCACAAACATCATGCACAGTTCATGTTATCCCAAAAATTAAAGTATCACTTCAAGGTCATGATTCTTATTAATTAGCAAACTTAAAAAGATGAACTCCATCTTCACAATGAATTAGAATCTTAAAGTTTAAGCACTTACAAAAGATATGTGAAGGCATCACAAGTTCGAAATAGTGTAAAGTGAACTAGTACATAAATATGAAGCTTCCAATTATTTCAAATGTGCAATGTCTCAATATCTCAAAGTTCACTAAAATCCCTATTAGAATGAACAACAATGACATATATATATATATATATATATATATATATATATATATATATATATATATATATATATATATTTGGTCAGATTGTGCAATGTTTGGTTCCCTTAAGCTTTCTAATTGACCCATGTAACTAGTGTTAAGTCAATGACTCTCAAACCAGATGGTTTTATGGCATTAGGTATAGAGACACCCCTAGGACTTACTAACTCGAGTCAAAAAAGCTACGAAACCAAACTAACCATGACATTAACCAAATCAAAAAATTTTACCTTTTGACGTGAACACTCAATGCTTTGAGGCAAAAGGTTCGATTATTCAGTAAAAAGCTTATCAGTGATTTTTTTTTTTCACACACACACACACACACACATATATATATATGCCAAAGTAGTCATCTAATAAATCATCCAGTTTCACCCAAAATATAGAAACACACACATCAGATTTCATGTCATACCCCACAAATTATGTGCTAATGTGTTTGTGTAAGATCAGATCAAACATGTGAATTTCCAACTGTCCTAAGCAAGTAACCAAACTGAAAAACTCAATTATCAGATCATGTGTTCAAAATTTTAAGGTCACTAATGAAATCAAATCACAATTTTTAAGATCAACCAAAATTTTAAGGCAAACATGAACATGCATATAATTTTTTTTTTTTGGGAAAAGTCCACTTCACCCCCCCTGAAGTTTCAGAAAATTTTCAATTTGAACCTTAAAGTTTAAAAATTAGCAATGTACCACCCTAATGTTTCAAAAATTTTCAATTTAAACCTTCTGTTACTAATTTCCGTCAAATTGGACGGAAATCTCTAAAATTACATAATTACCCTCAGGCTTTTTTTAAAAAAATTTCGTCCAATTTAACGGAAATTAGTAACTGAAGGTTTAAATTGAAAATTTTTGAAACATTGGGGGCGGGGGTACATTGCCAATTTTTAAACTTTGGGGTTCAAATTGAAAAACCCTTGAAACTTCAGGGGGGTAAAGTGGATTTTTCCCCTTTTTTTTTCTTTTTTTTTTTAACAAACAACAAAAATAAAATAAAACTGGGATTTTTTTTTTTTTTTTCATAAACAACAAAAATAAAAATAAAATAGAACTAGGACAAAGTGTGTGTAAAGTGTCTCCCATACCCTCAAACTTAAATTACACATTGTCCCAAATGTGTGTATAATATGAAAAGATCTTACCCGGGAGTAGGACAAAACTGTCTAGAATAGCATGGCTCATAGCATACCCCCAAACTTGAACTGAAGCACACTTGTCTCTTCAAAACAAAATACTAAAATAACAACAGAAAACAAAAAGAACTAAAAATAAAAATAAAATAAAAAGGATATGCTGTGGGGTGCCTCTCATGAGCGCTAAGTTTAACGTCTTCAGCCAGACTTTGGTACTTTAAACTTGAAACACCAATCTTTCCTTCTCTTGCACCAAAGGAAATGAATCTTACTGCAAGGTGCTTCCGTATGTCTATAGATCGGGGAAGACCACTTTGAGTTTTCTCCAACAGTTTCTCATCCAAGAGGGAATCATGAACTGAATAATACTTAGGGAATTCATCTATCTTGATGTCCTCAATTTGCTCATCACATAGCCCCAATAGACTTCTCTTTTGGATTCTTAGTAATTCGGGAATAGGAGTTCATGTTGAAGAAGTCTTAGTACTCTTTTCCTTTCCCCGATGTAGCTCCTCTAGAACCTCAGTTTGCTCATCTTCTTCTTCCACCTTGTTGTTCTTAGAAGTGGAATCCAATAAGGCCTCAGCTTGCTCATGTATCATGTCAAGGTCCAGATCAAATTCATATTGAGCAAAGTGCTCTTCCAACGGATCCTCCAGACTTGGCTCACTAAACATCTCAGCTTGCTTGAGGAACTTGTCAAGATCCAAGTTAAACTCAAATTGATCAAAACGCTCATTCAATGGATCCTCAAGACTTGGCTCATTAGAAGCCTCAGCATACTCAAGTAGCTTGTCCAGGTCTAGGTCACCTCCAAATTCATCAAAGCACTCTCCCAAAGGATCCTTAAGACTTGGCTCATTAGAAGTTTCAGCATGCTCAAGTAGCTTGTCCAGGTCTAGGTCACCTCCAATTTGATCAAAACGCTCTCCCATTGGATCCTCAAGACTTTGCTCACAAAAACTCTCCTCAACAGTTTCTTCTAAACTAGCATGCGCTTCTTCTAACGCATAATTCTTCAGAGGAAGTGTCTCTTCTTGGTATTGTTGAGGTGGAGAGGAATATGAATAGTCATATATGGGAGATGGTTCCTTTTCATGAGCTATTATCTTGAAAATGGATTGCCTCAGACTGGGACTAAGACATGAATATGATTGACCATAGAACTGTGGAGATGACTCCTCTCCATGAAGTTGTGGTGCTTGAATTTCAGGAGCTTGAGCTTGCCACGAAAGATTAGACTGTTGGCTCCATGACGGGTTATAGGAATCAAAATAGTGGTCGGTCCCTGGTCTAGAGAACGATGTGTTCTTATACCCAAAAATTTTGTTAGAAATTTGTCTTATTATAAAACATTCTCTAACATGATGATAAGGGTCATGGCATAAAGAACATGGTCCATGGGGTGTCGGAATGACTCCCCACATGTGTGAAATTAAAAATAAAACCAAAAAGTTAAAATTAAAAAGGGAAAATAAAAAACGAAATTTAAAAATAAAACTTACTAATATGCAGACTTGAATGACCCTGCATGAAACAAAAGAAAAAAAAAAATCAGATTTATAATTAGTGCAGTTACTGTGCTGCTCTCAGGATGTGCAATCGATCGCACCATGAGGTGCGCTCGATCGCACTGGTGCGCTCAATCGCCCTGGTTGGGCGCTCGAGCGCACCTCCAGAGGTAAAATAGGAACTGCGAAAAAAACTAAAAAAACAGAAAAATTTAAAACAAAAAAAAATTAAAGGAAAAAAAAATTCCAAACAAAATCAAACAATCTCCGGCAACGGCGCCAAAAACTTGTTGTGCCAAATACTACCTAAATTAATAGATAATATTTAATACATTTTAACTTGCAAGTGCACAAGATCAAACAATAGTATAGAGCAGCAAGTACGAGGTCGATCCCACGGAGATTGTTGATTTTATCTAGAATTAATTAAAAATATCAACTTGTCACTGAATTGATATTGTAAAAATAAATAAATAAATAAAAAGATAAATGAAAAAGGTAAAGGCAAGGCTTTGATATCCACCACTAATCATACTTAAATAATATAACAATATATCAATGATTTGATCATGTTATATCTATTTAATGTTTATCAACCTAAGGGCATGGGTGTATACTCCTTAAGTTATAGATTTTCCTAAGCAAACAAGTTAGGCATGGGTGTATACTTTAACTCTTTTCTTTCCTAAAGGATTTAGCATGGTGTATACTAAATTGTTCCTTAGGAAAGCATATATTCTGTGGAAATCGACAAATACATGAGGCATAGGGCATAAATGTATACTCCCGGTTCCCCATGTTGATTAACCCAAGAACCCGGTGTGGATTTCTTTTGTTACTTATGTTAAACCCAGGACTCGGTTATCCAAATTGATTTAATTAACTAGTCCATACTATATGCATATAATGGCCAGTCACATACATATGAGGAATTCATGAAAATAATAATTAATCAAGTTAAATATCATAACATGATCATCACAAAGGCGTCAATATTAAAATATTGAATAAGCATAATTAGGGCTTCAATCTAGCCCTCCTAAAGAGTTAGTTACACATAATGAAAATAAAACTAAAAAGAAAAGGGAAAGAAAGAACCGAAAGGTAGCCTCCAATTCCTTTCCCCAAAGTTGTGCCTTTTCCCAGGATGATGATTCTTAAGGTTTAAAGGTCTATTTATAAGCTTTACAAGTCCTTGACAAACTAGTAAACCTAGGAATTTCGTAGGGTTTTAATCCTATTACAATTTGGAGTTGGAAAACCCTAATATGGAAATAGTAGCATTCTGGCTGCAACTTTGATGTGGCACCAGCGCATGGGTGTGCTTGATCACAACCCGTGTGCTCTCGATCGCAAGTCTGCGATCGATCCTCTGTGTGTGGCGCTCGATCGCAGATGGCCGCTTCATGCTTTATCTTCTCGGGTAGCGCGCTCAATCGCAGGGAACCTGCGATCGATCGCAATGGCAGGATCTCCAATTTTTTCCATTTTCTCTCTTTGAGCCCAAATCTTCCAGATTTACTTCATTTTCTTTCAAAAGCCTAGAAAAGCATGGAAAACACAAAAATGAACTAAAATGGCATGCATTAACAAAAACTAAATGATTAAAACATGTAAGTTAAGGGCTAAAAATATGAATATTTTAACACTTAACATAGGCCATCTCTTGATCATGGAATTGTGGAGCTGATTGACGGTTTGGCCACGTTTGTGGAGAACGTGGCTGCTGCTTTGTTCTCGGGCACGTCTACACGTGGCTTGGTTCAATGCTGCAAGCTTGACCATGTTCTTTTAGTGAATGTGGCTTTCCTCATTGTACCTTCCTTTCCAGTTTTACCCTCGATGGGCCGGTTCAATCTTGGCCTGGGCCTTTTACTAGTGGGCTGGGCCCATTGGATTTTTATTGGCCGATCCATTACCCAACAGGATCCTTTCCAAGGCTGTGGTGTAAATTACTGCAATGGATTGCGTTGTCTTTTTGCCTGTTTTGCTTATCTATAATTTTGATATGATTTTACTTTTTTATATATATTATCTTCAAACGTATTACATTGCCTGTAATTTGTTATAAATAAAAATAAAAATAAATAAAGATTTTAGAGGGATTATTTGAAATGTAAATGCTTTAGACCCCACAAACAGAATGGTAGCCCATGTAGGGGTGTCAAAAAATACCGGGAAATTGGGGAACCAGTTCCGGTTCTGATTTTTCACACCCGGTTATAACCGGGGTATCCGTTAAATATATAATTATATATTAATAACCCTAGGGTGTTTATATTTGTTTGGTTGATGAGAAAGTGTAGGAAATTTGATGAAAAAATTTAGGGTTTAAGTTTTGGGTGATGGGGTAAATGATGGGTTTCATTAATTTGATATTTTGGGGATTTTGAGTTGTGGGTTCCTCACTTCCTTTGCTTGATTTTGTCTATCCTCTGTTTCTCATTGAAAATCCGATTATCGACACATCTAGAATAGGATCTGACAGCTAATTGTAGATTTAGGATCCGATTTCCTCATGTTGTAAACATGCATTCTGATGATAAAAAAAAAGGGGTTGACCTACGAAACTCAGTTAAATCAAAAGATACAGTTTCTACAATTCAGCTCATATCACCAAAAGCCAAAACTTTGTGAAACAAAACCATCATAAACTAAAAGCAATAGAAAGAGAAAACATATAGAGGCAGTGCCTGCACAAGTAGTATCTGTAGGTATAACACAATTTAACACATTACATGAGAATGTATCTATAAGACTTATACATAACTGTATGAGCGACATTACATACAAGGATTTCACAGGAAAAAAAATCCAAACCATGAGAAAAAAATAAAATAAAATAAATAAATAAATAAATTTAAAAACCCAGTTATCCGGACCTACAAACCAGAACCAGTCGGTTAACCGGGACCCGGTTCCGATTTCTCAAAACCAATAACCGAAATACCTCGGTCTGGGTTTTCAGTTTTGGCCAATAACCAAGATCAGGGACCGGGTGGACACCCCTTGCCCATGGCAAAGCAATTTCCTAACCGATGTATTCACACGTTGATTGTGGAAATGGTGGGCTCTTAAAACCGTGTATATGATCTTACATCTCTTTTAATCATATTTTTTGCCCATAAAGAAAGCTTCGCATAAGACAAAAGGCAAGGGTTTGATTGCATTGCTGTCTGCTGAAATAGTAGCGTTTTTGTTGTTTTCTATGTATTATTCCATGAGAGTCCAATGAAAATCACAGTGACCACAACAATTTAATGTGACTCATCCCATCCCAAACTTTCCGACTTTCAAACCACAAAACAGAATCAGTCATCAATTTCATTCATTTTTCCTGTAATTTGGACCGTTGTAAGTCATTTCACAGAAGAAATCAGCAATGGGAATAAATAGCAAAAAAGAAAAAAGGCAAACCGATGGTATTGATTATAGTTTACTCATGTCCTCTGCGCAATTATCTCACACGTTTGAACCCACAAAAACAGTCTGTAGCCACAAATCATTTGGGACACAGTTTCACCACACATCATCACCCCAAGCCCTCAATCATAATATGGTTGGTAATGTTTGTTGCATATTATTTGCAGGTCCACCACATTATTGAAATGAATACATGTTAAAAAGAGCCCAACCAACAACAGTTTTTGCATGGACGATATTTGAGAGAGAATGGGAAACTAGATAAGCAGGAGAACAGAAACATTGAACCTCAACAAAAGGGCCACTTTAAGAGTGGAATGAGATGCGTGTAATTCACATCTTACCACCTCATTGGAACCTCATCCTGACCACCACATTGTGGAACACATCAACCTAGGAAAAAAAAAAAAAAAAAGCCCCTCAACTGAGCTGAAAACACATGTATATATGGCCCCATAACCTGGTATTCATAAACTTCAAAATGCCAGCCTAAGTGAAGAATAAGCCAGAATCCTCACCACTATAAATTCATGAGTGAGCCAATTTATTCTTGAGTTGCAGCCTACAAAGCTCTTTAGTAAGAGCTGTGTCTCATGAGTTTGAAAAGAAAAGAAATGAGCAGTTACGAATAAAAGTATACACAACTACAACTTTTACAAGACGGAATGAAGCAAAAGTTACCTAATAGCAAAAGTATGAGTAGTGCGGGCTCTGTTTCTACAATCACTAAGATACACCTAGTTATTGGAAGAAAACATTTCTTCCTTTTGGTGCAGAAAATGTGCAGTAAAAATGGGAAAGAGCGTGAAGCATTAAAAGATCAGGCACCAAAAATTGAACATCATATAATTATGTAAAAGGCTTCTCAATTTATTGGTATAAATAAGTTGGCTGTGGATGAACTTTGACAGTTAAGACAGACAACAAAGCACTAACAAAGTGACTCTACTTAGTCCCTCAAAAGCAAATAAAATGCAGAAACATGAAAGTAGAAATGCATTCAAATTCAAGCATGTTAAGAAAAGAACACCAAATTTTCAGCTAGACAAAAGCTATCTCAGTGACAATTAATTCTAGTCAATAAGATAAATGCACACAGAAGCACCCTCAAGGCCCAGGTGGAACTGCAGATACTGGAACCTTCCTTTCAGTCGATCCAACATATCTTCAACAACCCATAATGGCACAGTTGTACACAAACACACCAACATGCTCTTTCACACCAAGAACCTTCCAATCCAAGGTTCCATCCTTGATCCCAGAATCAGGAGACCAAGAGTTGAGCACAATTCCTTCACCTTCGGGACCTCGTTGCCCGCCCACCACAAGAAGTTCCTCTCCACAAGCCTTGAATGCCAGGCCCCAGCCATTTGCCAAATCAGCCCTGACTGGAAGCCTTCCCAACACATCCCAGGTGTTCTTCACTTTGTCATACTTTTTAACCATGTTGGTCAAATGCTCTACTGCATATAACTGGTTATTCACAACTGCCACAAGAGGAGGAGCCTGAGTGGCCCTATTGGCAAATGGATACATATCATCTATTTTCCGCCATCTTCTCATCTGAGGATCATACTCCTCCCCACAAGTCAATGAAGCAGTGGGATTAGCCATTCCGCCCACTCCGCCAATCACGTAGAATTTGCCATCCATAAAAAAGCCTGAGCATAATCTACGCGGGGTGTGCATGCTGGGTAACATTTCCCATGTACCTGATGAAGAGTCATATAATTCAGCAGATTGCAAAACATTCCCAATTTTATCACTGCCTCCAGCAACAATAGCAATCGAACCAAGGCTACTTGATCCGAATAAACAACGAGGGCGGTTCATCCCCGGACACTTAATCCAACTACAGTGTACCAAACTATACTTCCAAATAGCAAAATCCATCAACTCACGACCAAAGACCAACAATTCACTACCCACAGCCAAGGACTCCTTATCAGCATGGTTAAAACACTCATCGCAAGGCATTTTAGGCAAAGTCATCCATTTCTTTCTCACAGGATCAAATGCCTCCCACCCCCTTGGATCACAAACCAAATACACCCAATGCTCCACAAACCCCAACTGCTTTCTCAACTCATATAAACACCCACTTTTAATTAAATCATTAAACCTTGTATTAATACATGATAACGAAGCATAGTCGGATCTACTTGCCAAAGCAAGGCAATTCAACGCAACATCATCAATAAGACCCGGGAGAAGCGAATCACTTGATCCGAATCGACATCGGCCATCATTCACTCCTCCCTCTGAATTCATTTTCGAAATAGCAGCGACTTCCTCCTCCACAAAAATAATCCCCACAAGCTTTGATTGTTATGTCAAAAACAAATCTTTACTATACCCCCCAAACAAAACCAATCAAATTTCTCATACAAAACTCAATCTTGACAAAGGACTCCAAAAACTTCTTCTATACCACAATTCCTAAATATGCTTCCAACAGCCCGAAAACAAATACCGAGCTTTGCACGCAATCGGTCTCCATGTGTTTATTCTTTCCATCAATTCAACAAATTAACGTATACCCGAAAAGAAATTTTCCATTTTTTTTTTTCCTCACATTCACCGAAACTAATGCAATCTCAGCTCAAACAATCGACTATGGAAACACATGCATCCTCTCTATAAGATTCAGAGTTCTGATTATACCACCGAGTTATATGGATTTTCCGGCAAATTTTCTCAGCTGATTTCCAGCAATCCAAACAGAGTTATCTGAAATTCAATGAAAAACGAGAAATTAACACAAATATTACAAAACACGCAAAAGTATTCGGTTTGAACAGTACAAGAAGCAATAATAGTACTCCATTAGTATTGCACAGGATGTTCGGATCCGGATTGAAACACAGAAACGCTATTCGGATCCAAATCGGATGATTATTCGGATCCGCCTTGGGCGGAGAGAAACAAAACGAACAGAGTTCGGAAGAGAGGATGAACGTTAAAAAAGGATGCCCGTACCGAAAAGTGTGAAAGCCGGGTCGGATCTCAGGACTCGGGTCGTCGCATATTGAGCCGGAAAATTGTTTCCGCCGAACATGTCGCCGGAGTCCGGCGAGTGAGAGAGAAAGGAGATACAGAGTGGTCTGAGATAACTTGGAAGAGAGACTGGGTTTGTTGAAAAGTGGGGGGTGGGTTATAAAAATGAAAAATATTGGGTCTGCTTGCAGTAATGACCCTACTTTTCTTCGTATTTGTGTATTTGTACTTTGTTTAATTACTATAAGCACTTTTTAGTTCTTATCTTGTATGGTCTTTTGCATGACCATTATTATTATGGTTTATTTAATTAGGGTAATGGGTGATAATAGCTCACATTAAACCAATTTATTATATTATCTTTCGGTACCCATTTATTTTCTTCATGGTGGCACTGTCTTCACGGCAGAGAGAACCTTGTATAAGAGCAGTTTGTAGAGTTTTTCTTTTTCTTTTTCTTTTTTTAAAAGAAAAATGTTTTGACATTATATAAATATAAGAATTGTTTTAGACTTTGTAAGAGTATTTTTCTCACTTCTATCAAGTAAATTTCAGGAACATGTGCAAAGCACACTCTCTCAGGCTAACCCTTTGGCGTTTACTATTTGTGCCATGGGTTGTTTGTTAATGTATTTATCTTAATAACAAAAAAATAAAAACACAAACAATGTGGCTTAGGACTTGATTTTAGAAAACGCGGTTAAACATTTAGCAAAATTACAGTTTAACCTTTTAAATCAGAGTTTAGTCTTTTAAAATAGTGTATTTTCAAAAAGTCAGCTCTTTGCCAACGATGTGCTTTCAAATCACAATTTTTTAAAAAAATCAAATTCCAAACAATTTATTAAAATAGAAAAACACTAATGTTGATGATTAGTGTTTTTCTCACTCCTATCAGGTAAATCTAGAGAACATGTGCAAAAGCACACTCTCAACCCTTGTCGCTCGGGCCAATCCTTCGGATTTTACTATTTTGTGTCATGAGTTGTTTGTTAATGTATTTGTCTTAATAACAACAAAATAAAAACACAAACAACGTGATTTCGAAAAATGCGGTTAAACATCTGGCAAAATCACAGTTTAACCTTTTAAGCCGGAGTTTAGTCTTTTAAAATAGTGCATTTTCAAAAAGTCGCCTATTTATCCACGCTGTGCTCTCAAATCGCAAAAGCAGTTAATCAAAATAAAAATTGTTGTGATTCGAAAAATTAAAAACCCAAATATATATAAATAGAAATTACCCAAATCACAAGGGATATTACTGCAACTAAGGCTTAAAAAGTACAAGTAATTCAAGACACATGCAGAGGGACATGAATGTGAGGTATGTATAATAATAATAATAATAGAATGAGTTTGGAAGAAAAAAGGATTATAAAGAGAAAGTGACTTAAGTGGAAGAAAAGAAAGGTGATTGGGTTGTCGCCACACTTCCCCCTCCTCCCTCCTATTAGGCCTAATGCAAATATATTAATCTTATACATCATGGGTTAGTGGTAAAAAGATATTATTAAAAGATAAAAGTCATAGAAAAATGAGAAAAACGATAAAACTGACCATCCCACGCCGCAACAAAAAAGGATTTGACCACTTCACATCTACACCAAACTTTTCAAGCTTCATCCCAAGCCATTGCAATTTTTGCAAATATATATATGAAACTGGTTTTTAGTTTTGTGTTTTGTTTACGTTGTTTGTTTGTTTTTTTGCTTCTTTTTTGTTGCCGTTGTTTTGTTGCGGAGACTTTTACAACCGGAGAGATCATAGTTCTTCTTATCTAATGGCTTCGATTCGAAAGTCAGCAGTGCTCCTCTTTTAATGGCATCCAATCTGTTGTTGTTGTCGTCGTAGCTTTCAAGCTTGCCAAACTCTTGACATGATTCAAAATTTATGCGGCCTGTTTCTTAACTTTTAGCCTATGATACAAAGAATCGTGTCATTTTTTTTTTTACTCATTTCTTATTTGTTTTTTTTAAAAAAAAAAAAAAAAAAATTAAACACTGTATTTATGTTTGAATTTGTTGTCGAGAAGCCTACCACCACCTTTTTTTTTTTTTTTTTCTAATTAAAAAAGACAGGCATGGAATACCAACGGTAGCCTTGAAGTCTGACCAAGTCATATTCTAGTCCAGCCTCATCAAGACATTAGCGATATTCAAGACACTTAATACTAATAAGATTAAGAATTCCCATTTTGGCCGCCTAATGTTTTTCCCTTTATCTGCCCCAATTCTTCTCCTCCAACCATAATCATTAATGTTTGATGCTGTTGTTTGAAACTTAATTGAAATTTTGACACATACACACATGGTAGTACAAAAGGAAAAAAAAGGCTACATATAGAGAACACTTTTTATCCGGGCCTTAATGATGGATGGTCCGACCTATAACCAAATTTATTCGCCAAGTCATATGCTACTCTATCAGCTTTTTCAGTACAATTGAACCAATTCTGTAGGCCTTTACTCCCAACATATCGATCCACACTTGCAAGGAATTTTAGGGTATCCCTTAGATTCCATCCATAGCTTTCTTTAACTAACTTCAATTCTATTCCATCATAATTTTTTTTTTTTTTCCATGAAAATAAAAACCCTAGTATAAGTTTTCAATGTACAATAAAAAGAGTACAAAAGCAAAACAATTTTCTAAATCCTTAAGTTATGCCTTCAATTTATTCCCACCCCAAGTCTTCTTTTTGTCTTTTGAGCAAACAGCCAAACCCCTACAAGACACATTTGAAGTTCCTTTACCCTTTTAATTAGGATTTGCGTGTCGGATTTGAGTTGTGTCGATGTACGGCTATAAAACTATATAGGTTAACCCTAATATAATTTATTTAATTAAATTGGTAACTCGTTAATTTTTATATGGGATTCGTGGGGTCGTGTCAAAAATTGTTCACCCTACTTTTAACTCCAAAATAAATAAAAATATAAACTTGATATGAATTCTCATTTTTCACTTTAGCTCAATGCTTTTGGTTACATAGCAACCACACCAATCCACCTCTACACGCTCTCTAGTCCAAAAGCCATTATTGAATATGTAACACGCCCGTTTCACTTTTTAGAATATTTTTTCAAAATGAGAAGCATTTTAAAAAAGAGTTACAATCAAATACTCAAAAATGAGAAGTGATAGGGAGTCAAACAAATGAACCCATAAAAATTTTTAAACTGACATGACAATGGTTTTTAAATTAAAAAAAAAAAAATGTAATTTTCTCTCCCTTATCTGCCACTCACGCTCTGTCACGTCAGTTTAAAAATTTTTCTGAGTTCATTTGTTTGGCTCCCTGACACTTCCCCTTAAAAATAGACTAAAAGATATTTTACACTGAAATAAAATGAGCTCCGTTTGTTACAATTTTTGCTTTCAATCTTTTTTTTTTTTTTTCTCAAAACAAAAAAAGTTAACAAACTAGAAAAATATTTAAAAGAAAACATTCTTCATTTTTACTTCGCATCAATATGCAATTTAAAAACAAAAACAATTAAGGGTTTGTTTGGTAATGGGGATGGGGATGGGCCAAACACTATTTATCACCATTTCCCAAAAAAATTAACATCAAAACATTCTAACTTTTTTACTTTTAATATCAAATAATTCACTTTTTATTATTATTCAAATAAAAAAAATCACTACAAAACAAAATTTTTTCACTTTTCCATACCACTTTTTCATTTTTTTTATACAAAACATTCTTACTTTTTTTCACATCAATCTACATCAATTACAATGTTTAGGCCATCCCATTTGCCAAACACCTCCTAAAATTCTTCCCCGAACACAATAAAGAAAGAGCCCATGAGTCATGACCTCTCTATGAATGACGGTGAATCGGTGATGCGGTGCGAGTTAAGGTTGGTCAAATCCGGGAGTTGACAGAACATTTTTCTTTGGACAAGTTAGTAGGTAGTTCAAAGTGACAGCGTTTAATGAAAACATTAAAAGCCAAATAAAAGTACACTACAATTACTTCAGGTTGTGTTTACTATTTATTTAAGTGGAAAACAGCACCTACAATAATAAATAAATAAATAAATAAATAAAAATATGCAATTATGATAGAATAGAAGAAACCCATTGGCTTAGAAAAAATAAAAATTAAAAAATGAAAAATGAAAAAAAGGGAAAGGCATTGAAGTACCAAAGTACCCTTTCTTTTTGGGTGTGTAGAATTAAAAAAGGTCTAAAAATTGAGAATGGGGAAAGTACAGAAAGATCTCTGTAAGAAGTACTGGTAGTAATCAAATAATTAGGGTTGGAGTAAAGTAGAAAACAATAAGAAAAAAAAGTACCACTAAATTCCCACCCTTCTTTTTGGTCGGAAAGTACCATCAACTACTCCTATTTAACTTTCATTGTCCCCCCCCCCCCCAATGGCCTTGAAATTTACGCCTTCATAATCTTTACATTTCTTTTTCTTTATTTTTTTTTTTGTCTTTTTTCTTTTTAAATTAATTTATGGATTCATATATAAAGGGGAAAATGTTTTATAAATTCTTGATTTTTTTGTTTTTAATCAATTGTAGTTTAAGATTTTATTTTTATTGATTGATTCCCTAATTGATATTTATATTTGAATTGTAAGTATAAATATTATATGCTACCCGTACATGATGGTTTACGTACTTTTCTTACACGTTGATGTGATAGTGCAACGTGGCCAATAAAAAAAGATTTGCAACGGAAGCCCCTTTGCCTCTTTGTTGATTAGCGCAATCACCAACCACCACGTAAGTGGAGTGGTCGTGGCCATCAAATTTGGTGCAAGCAAGATCTAGTGTAGTGTGTTATGTGCCAAATTTTGCTCGACCGCCCCTAATGGTTTTGTGGGGGTGATTGATTACCTTCTTACTCCCAAGAGGACGATTATACACCGTGGGAATGGCTTGGTGTGGCTATTTGGGCACCCCTCGATTTATTTAATTTTTATGTTTAAAATTATGCAAATTTGTTTTGTTGTCTGACATGACAATGTTGTGTCGCACTACCACGTTAGTGTATAAGTTGAGTACATTAAAAAACCATGTATGAACCACTTGGATGTAACTAGTCTTTAGAATAATTTATCTAAATTCATAAGTTTCTGTACCTATTTTATAATCATCAACTTTCTAATCATTTGAGAACCAAGTATAACTTGAATCCAATCACGTTTTTAACTATTTAAAATAAAATGGGTTGGTATTATTTATTTCTTCACTAAGCTTTGTTGCCACATAGGCTAGTGATAAAATGTTGAGAATGTTAAAATATATATATATATATATATATATATATAAAGAATTATTAAATCATTTTGCATAAAAACATATGTAGCATCTTTGAACGAGGTGTGATATAGCTACAACTTAAACTCAACTTTGGCACAACTTTTAGACCAAATTTTTTTTTCTCTCTCTATTTTAAGGCTCTCTCTCTCCTCCATAGATAATTTTTTATTTTTTTTATTTTTTTTAACTTAAGAGAAAAATTGGGTCAAAGTTGAGTTTAAGTTGTGCCTTTATCATTTTCTTATTTGAACCATCTTAAGAAAACTAATCATAATCATTGATTAGCAATAGATTAACTTATCTCTAAGATTATTTCTCTAAAGTAATATCTTTATTTTATTTTATTTTCTTCCCAAAACTACTATGTCAACTTTTTGGTTTGATTAGATGTTAAAAAAGTTCACATGTAAACAAGACGGCAGCTTATTAGTGTTGGAGAGATTTATTCCTTACGGCGAGTTCTCGTAATATAACATATTGAAACACCACTAAACGCAAACTTTGCATATTATATTATAATATACTTAAAATATAAAATTTAATTATTTTTCACTCGCATGTGTATATTCTAACACCTAATTTGAGCTCCTTACCAATTGGGCCAACTCAAAATAACAAAATAGTTGGTAAGTGGAAAGAACATAATAAAAATTTTTTTAAAAAAAATCGTTAATCACTTTCAAATTAAATATATATATATATTAGAATTGGTGAGAAGAGAAAACCAATAAGTTGTGCTCAATCTCGGTGGCATCAAACAAATATTCTGCTCTTGTATCCTGCAAAAAAGAATTATTAACATAAACATGAAAAGATGGAAAGGAATCTAATACTTTTCTTTATTCCAAAATAGAGCCATGTGATGTGAGGAGGACAAACGGCCTTTAATTTCTCACTTGTCAACTTCATAATCCTCATTGCCATTTTCTAATCCTCCTCTTTACTCTTCACATTTCTAAATTTACCGTTGTTTAGTGGTTTTAAGGAAATTCTCAAAGGGATTGAATATGTAAAAGGATAAGAGTTCGACTTCTGAAACAAGAATCTCCAATCCTATTAGTATTAGTCGGCTTGAGTCCTACTAACATCCTGATGAAGCTCGGTCAAACTATGACTCAGTCATCTTTAGTTGCTAATGTCTAGGCGTCTCTTGTGATACTTTCAATGAACATGTGCTATTATGGTTACGTTCAAATAGAATAGTTGCAGTCAATCTAAAATTTTATTTGGACGAATAAATTTTATATGAATCCTCTCATAATTTACTGTTTAAAAAATTATTAGAGATTCGGATCGGTGGTTGGCTAGATGGGTCATCAAATTAGAGTGGGATTATGTATTATAAATTAATTGATTGAGTGGATCCATTGAAACTTTAAATAAAAAATTAAGAAGAGAGCCTCATATTCTGTGCGATTGTCAGAAAATCCAAGTGGGCTGGGTTGGATTCACAGGGTCTGACACAAGCTGCATGGGCGCCACAAGGGGGAGGGCCAGAGAAATCTCTTCTTGTCAGTAGCCAGGTGGTCCCTTTTCCCTCTGTAGCTGCACCTGCACTACGCCAATATTACTCCTCCTTCGATTTTTTTTTTTTTTTTTTTAATTATTTTTTTTGGATTTTCAAGCTTCAGAATGGATTTAAGATTGAGTATGTTAAAGGTAAATAAGTTTTTTTATATTTGTTTTATATTTTCATACAAATTTAATAGTTAATTTATTAAATCTGTGAGATTTACTATTGACTTATGTGGGGTTATATAAATTCATAAATTTAATTGTTGATTTGTAAGATAAAATGAGTCAAATATGAAAAAAAATATTGGGTTTTCAAAAAGCTTGGATTTTGGGCATTTGAGATGATCCAAGTGCAAGACTTCTACGCGAATAGATAATCTGTTAGAATTTGTATTAAAAAGTTCGTAACTAAAATAAAAAAGTACTGTTCCTCTTAGTATTATTTTTTTATCCTACGTGGATATTGTTTTCTAAAAAATCATAAATAAGACACCAGGGTAATTTTTTTTTTTTTTTTTTTTCTACCTTTTTTTTAAAAAAAGATCCACGTATGATCAAGAGAATACCCAAAAAAAAAAAAGAAAAAAAAAAGAAGGTAACATTTCTCCATAGAAAAATATGTAAGTTGAATAGTTAAAATAGATATTACTGCTTAGAGATGCCCTTTATTTTTCCTTTTTCTAAACTCTAATTCGGAAACCATATAATGATTGGATCACGGATTGCTATCATTTAAATGTATAAAAATAGCATTCCTTTCATCCCACAAAAGACGATTTTTTTTTTTTAAAAAAAAAAAACAAAAGTAAAAACTATTTCAAAATAAATAAATAAATAAATAACTCAAATATACTATTTTTATATTTTAAAAACGCACTCCTGACCGATACATTTTATACGATAGAGGCCAAAAAAAACTTTAGAGAACATACAACAATACATCTTTATAAGAAAGACCTAGCTATATATATATATATATATATATAGATGCCGACAAAGTTAAGAGAACATACGACAATACAAAATTGGAAAAGTAAATGGACATATATAGGGCAGTTTGGCATGTCTTACTGATTGTGTTTGCATGCGTGAAGCAAATGAAGATCCTCTCAATAGAGAGCCATAGGGTAGGAGTAGAGTAGCCCTCAAAGAAAGGTAAGCTCATAGCCTACATTAAGATTTGTGATATATCATGATAGGTAGTGGTATTATTAAAAAAATAAGAAAAACTTTATAATACTCCCCTAAACTTCCACGCTATGTGAATTTATTACCCTTTGAAGTTCAAAAACTCTAAATGATCCATTTTACTTGAACTGAAGACTATCTAGTTAGTTATAATGGATAGATATTTTTGTCCCCTCAAAAAGTGAAAAGACAAAAATATCCATCTACTATAACTAACTAGATATAGATGATCTTATTCCTCAAACTTTTAATTTTTTTCAATTATCATGCATTTATTTTTTATTTTTAATAAAAATAAACATATTTGTAATATTTTTGGTATGAAAAAAAAAAGAAAAAAAAGAAGAAGAGAAGTTTAGAAATTTTGACAATATTTAACGAAAAATTTTAACAGAATGAGGTAATTTTTTATTTTTATTTTTTTGACATATCTGCACAAGAGGGAGGAGGGGGATTCGAACTAGTGACCCCCGCTTCATTAAGCATGGTCCCAGCCGATTAAGCTATCTCTTAAGGATCAAAATGAGATAATTGAAAGTTCAATATCTTTAATTGAAAGTTTTTAAACTTTGAAGGACTATCAAAATGAGTGAAGGTTCATAAATGTCATGACAAATTAAAAAAAGAAGAAGAAGAAAACATATAAAAATATGAATGAAAGGTTGTGATAATATTGCATGCGCATGCATCATCATGTTTGTAACCAAATGGCACGTGTTACTTTTGTTCCGATTTGGCGTTATTCACCAAAACTAAAGTTCCGCCACCCGGCAGATAAAGAGACAGACAAAGAGAAAGAGAGACGTGAAGAATACGAGAAGGTCTTGTTGTGTTGTTATATAATACCAAAAAAAAAAGAAAAGTAAACCTAAAAAACTGTTTTTTTTTTTTTTTTTTTTTTTTCAAATATTAATTAAAAAATATATAAATATTGATTTGATGGTTACCAAAAGTCAGAAGTGAGCAGTCAGCACAGCTGGTTTATCTTATCCCCAAACAAGTTTCGTCCTCCATTGGATGGGTTCCATTGCCTTCAAGAATGGGTTTCCCCCTAATTTAATGCAATCGACAAACTTTCATCTGTGAGATTAGGAAGGATAAAGTCTAGAATGTTACAAATGAAAGAGAGGGGAGGGGATAATGTTGGAATAAGTCCACCCCACGCTTCAAAAAGTAATTACAGCTGCCAAAATATATACCCAAGTCAAGATTCATAGCTTGGTGTGATGTTTAGGCCATTGTGAATATATACCAAAATTATGGATTTAAGGGTTGTCATTTGTCAAGCTGTTCGAGCTGATCATTTTTAACACGACTACTAAATAGCTTATCAATTTTACTTTGGGAAAAAGTTTTGTCCTCCCTCCCTCCACTCAAGTTCTAGTTCCGCCTTTTTGTGATTCCCGAAAGCTCAAATCTATACAATTTTTAATCTAATACGTAAACTTGATGTAAACCCAACATAAAATTAGCGAGTTAAGGTTAGGGTTTCGATCCGTTTAATTAAATAGGTAGGGCTCGAGTTAACATATATAATCTTATACCCATGCCTCAACATAACCTATACTTGACACGCGACATTTAAGCCTGACAATTTTTTACACAACGTGAAAACCCGACACAAAATTAGCGAGTTAAGGTTGAAAAGCCTGACTCGTTTAATTAAATGGGTTAGGTTAGGGTTGACCTATGTAATATTATAGTGCATTGATAGAACATGAACCTGATACGCGAACACAAATTGCCACCCATAATTTGATTAGAAATATAACAAATTTCCATAATGCACAAAATTACAATAATATATTGTTCTAATTCTTGGTCATGGAAAAAATAATTTGAATGCACATCATTCTGTATATATATAGCAGGCTATCAGGTGGACCGTTGGTGTAGGTGATGATATTTTACTTTTAGGGTTTTGATAAATGGCACTTAACTTTTTCCTTATATGCATGTGTTGATGGTGATAAGAAGAATAATATGGATTGGAATCTCAAGGTTAGTGACTGTAGCACTCCCGAATAGGAATGGGAGATCATTAAACATAAGAACCCTAGTTGGGAATAGCATAATTAAATAAATTGTTCAAATTCCTATCCCTAACACTAATGTTAAAGAATCATGTGGTGGGGGACCAATTTATAATGGTAATTTAATTTAATGTTAAGACAGTAACTTGGCTTCACACTTATGTGAGTTGTAAAAGAATATCCCTAAATGCTCAAAGCACTATAGATTATTATGGACCTGGAAATTAGAATGTGCTTCTCAAATTTAGATTTTTTTTTTAATGTTTATGGTTATTAATAACGAATTGATTACCTAAAAGTATATACTAAAAGTTGTTGGGTTAGTTAATATTTGTTAGAAATTTAGAATATTTTCCATGCTAAACTATTTTTCATAAGCTTTTGATTTAGTTTTTCTTGTTGGCCGGTCATCAATTGCCTGCCCTTCTTTTCTCTCTCTCTCTCTCTGTTTTTTTTTTTTTAAAAAAAAAATTTTTAAAATTTTTTTAATTTATTATTTTTATTAATTTATTTATTTTTATAAGATAAAACAAGAGATTACGTCAAATAACAAAGAGCTAGGCAACCCAATAATAAGCCCCAAAACGACCCCATCAGCATAAGTAAACAATAAAAAAAAAAAAAAAAAAAAAGACAATGCATCAAATGAATGACTCAAGCCTATGTTTTCTTAATACGAAGATCAAGAAAATTAGCCACCAATAAAGTGGTTTCAAAAGGTATACCATAGATGGTGCACACAAAAAATATACAATTGCAATAGCGAAAGAGAACTACATCAACATTGAGAACCCTGATGGAGGTCGAATCAAAGCTAATTAAAAGGAACAACAGTACAAAGCTAATTAAATACATAACAAAAAGTAGAATAAAAGGTCCAAGTCCAAAAAGCAGCGACACCAGAATTCTCTATAAAATACATTATAATATAATTCAATACAATAAAGAAGTAGCCTAAAGGCCTTTACCACTCCAAACCTCTTATGTTCTTTTCTTCTGCTGTTAATTTTTCTTTTATATTTTACATAAACTTCAACATGTATCATAACCACCATTTTTTTGGTGCCTCTAATTAACAATCCTTCTTTCGTCACCCGGGCAAGTTTTCTGAATTAAGCGTTTCTTCGGTGTTTTTCACTACGAAAGTAGCGCACAGCGCTTTGTTGAGACTAGCTTTGCACTTGGTTTGTGTGCACTTGGTATATCAAATATTCAATATTCAATATACAAGTAAATCATATTCATAAAGAAACAAATCAAGCAATTGGTTTCACAACTTCATTGAAATTGTTCTTCATCAACACAAGTCTGAAATCATATTTCTTCTACTGAATTTCATTCGATTTTATTAGATAATATTTATGGCACAAGAGCTTCATGCAGCATACAGGTAGCAAACCTACTCACAAGCCCAATTAACATTGAAGGGCCATTATCATTACTCAATTCAGATACAGTTTCATATATCCTCCAATATGAAATTAGATTCTCAATCAAATAACTCAAACAATATTTTAGATCCAGGACTGGTACAAGACATGTTTCTTCTCTTCAAATCATGACAAAATCCCCAACTCACAAGTACTGAATTTCTGCAGTTATCAACTCAAAAATCCTAATCACCAACTCACTCTTTGGGCTTTCAAGTGCTCCAGAAACTTTTCCTTGAAACGGCCTGTCATGATTTTTACCTCCTTGCCAGTCAAATTGATGCGTCAAAAAATAAAAAAGGAAAAGAAAAAAAATAGCTTTTCTACTATACAAAAACCTAAGAAAACAATTTAGTCAGTAGGGGTTATGCGAGTATCATTATTGTTCCCATCCACTTCTTCCCTCTGCAGCCTCTTACGTTTGCACCAACATAAATACTGAGGAATTGGCCCGTCTTCCACAGTAACCCAGGTATGCTCCGCAACAGCCTTCAATGTCATTCTCATGTTTGGTTCTGCAAAAGACAATGGTTAAGTTCAATTGTGGAGCAGGTGCATGTGCAGAAATACAGCTATCATAAAAAGACGAGACGCATTCGAGGGAATTCTGGCATTTTATAGGCACGGCCGGATATGACAAAATGTTGGTAATGAATACATCCCACTGACCTTTGCAAAGAAGCCCCTCTAGCAAGTCCTTCAGCTCTGGGTTCATATCATCCGGGAGAACCAAGGGGTTATTAACAATCTGCAGAAGGAAAGACCACTTAGACAATTCTACAAAACACAGGGCCTAGAGAGTAGAAAATGAAAGTCAACAGAAATGGAGAAAGTAACTTTTGTGCACCTTCTCATATGTATCCTGCAGGGTCTCCCCTAGAAATGGATATTGACCCAGAATCATACAGTACAAAGTAACTCCGACGGCCCACGTGTCTGCAGCTTTCCCATGATAGGTTAGACCTGTTGAACAGGGGAAAAAAAAAAAAAAAAGACATGGTAACTACATCCCCACGTCAATTAATTTCAATGTCACTAGGCATATTTCAAGCTTGAGAGAGAACCCTAACCAAGACAGCACTCGGGGGCAGTGAAAACAGGAGTCCCAGGGGAGCGACGGAGCTCATCAGTATCATCCTGCAAATGAAACCAATAAAAGGAGAAATTGAAATATTGTCAATGATACGTGACAAAATACTTGGTTTAAGTAAAAACATGACTATTTCTGTTACTGAAAACATGTCCACTGCTAATGTTTGTGAGGTCCCAATATAAAATACTTACTCAACAAAGAGCAATAAGAACTACAACTCTGGTCCCACATGGAGCTCAATTTGAAAGGCATTTATACTAACTAATCTGAAAATACAATTTTATAACAAGACAGTTCCACCACATCATAGTAACACAAATTTTAGAAGTATATTTTGCAAATGCAATGCTTGCCACTAAAGAGGGCAGGGGAAGGAAGGTGAGTTGTCTTCAACATTCAAGCAGGCCAAAAGAACATCAGAAGAAAGCATGTTTGTCAAAGACCTTTATTAAATTGATGTAACTAAGCTCAAATCAATTCTATTAAGCTTTAATCCAAAGTAATTGGACGCAACTACATGGATTTCCAAAGTACTGGGAATCGGCTACAGGAATCCTCCATTCAATCATGTCAAGACTGTATACTCGAATTCAAATTTTAATAATCATGCCATTTCTAACTATTTACATCCAACTTAATCCTTTTCACTAACTTGGATCAACTCACTCTTTCACACAGACGCAGACATAGGTCCTCACTGCACATGCACCATCTCAAGTATCTTCCCCTCATCTGTCCCTCAATTGATGCCACTTTGAAAGGACATTTTTCTCTTTAGTATCTTTGACCATGTAACCATTGATCCACCATAGCATCCTTATCTCAGCAGCTTTCATGAAATCAATATTTCACCAAAACATATAGTTGGTGGGAGGTGGATGTTTTCGCTTCTTTTCTCCAGGTTTTGCATTCGATTAAAGTGAGATGAGGTAGTGAAGATAAGTTGTGGTGGGTCCCTTCTAAAAAAGGTTGTTCAAGGTCAAGTCCTTCTGTTCCTTGGCTTGTTCTGACGGTAGTCGTTTCTCCCGAAAGAGTGGCTTTTTTTACATGGTCAGCAACTCTTGGCAAGATTCTTACCTTGGATAATATCAAGAAGCGGCGTGTTATCGTGATAGACAGATGTTGCATGTGTAAGAAGTTTGGGCAATCCGTAGACCACCTTCTTCATTGCAATGTGGCTTTTGCTCTGTGGAGTGCTCTCTTTAGTCGCTTCGAGATGTCTTGGGTTATGCCCAGACAGGTTTTCGACTTGCTTGCTTGTTGGTGGTCCTCCGAAAGGCCGACGAGTGCTGTGGTGTGGAAAATGGCTCCTATTTGCCTTCTTTGGTGCTTATGGAGGGAAAGAAACAATAGGAGCTTTGAGAACTTGGAGAGACATTGGTCAAGATTTAGCCTCTTTTTACCGTACTTTGTATCTTTGGACTACGGCTTATGTGTCCCCTTTGTCGATTAGTTTTGATGATTTCTTTATTCGCTTTTTCCTTTCTAGTTAGGTGTTTCAAAGTTGCAACTCCGAACTCATCTTTTAGCGATCTTCGAACTTCAAGCATTTCTTTCTCTCCAAATGCACGCCATCAAACAAAAATGAATTACATTCCACACAATGTTTAAATCTTTTTTTTTTTGTATCTTTATAGACGGTCTTCCTTTTCTCTGTTCTCTCTCCTCAGTTTTCTATTCTTTTCAGCCCTAGCAGTGGCACACTAGGGCCCAACGAGTTTGTCATGGAACATCGCTTCTCCTTTGAAGCAAAAACTTTTTGCTTTTCGGCAAAGGATGGGTGTCCTGACCTTTGTCTGGAGGAAAGAAGAAAAGGATTCGTTGGGTTTATTTTTGCGAGCAACCAATGTTCTTCTTGGTTGGTGGCTACGGTAGAAGTGTCGAGTCAGTCTCAGGTGAAGGATGATACTGCCAAGTCTTATCGTGAGGGAGATAAGGTTATGATGGTTCATGGGGGAGGTAATAAGGCAGGAAGGTTCCTAGAGGTATCTGTATTGGCCGAGGGTGGTCGTAAGGGAGTCATCTGGCTTTCGGAGGGCCGTTATGGGCGGGGATGGCAGCAATTTGCGGGAGAGCTACGGCAGTTGATGGTGGTACAGGTTAAGAAGTCTGGGTCGTTGGATTATGTGGTCCCAACTACAGCGGGGAATCAGCTTCAGTGGGTTATGGGTGCTTCTTTAGGTGTTAATTCTCGGTGGTCATTCATGCAAGTGCTTCACTCGACTTCTGGTGTCGAGGTGAAAGCTATTGGGTTGAAGGTTCTTTCCTCAAGCTTTCTCAACCTATTTCCTGTGTCGACTTGCTTCGAGGTGGTGTCTGATGGAGGCGGGCTGCGAATTGAAGTGGACTGCTATGCAATGGAGTGTTTGCCCAGCTCCCTGGCGGCGGCTGCTGCGACATTGAGTTTGAAGAAGAAGAAGGGTACTTTCGGTAATCAAAGGATGAAGGCAAGTTCTATCTAAGTTGGACCGGGTTCTAGTTGGGTTAGTTTCAAAGCCCTAACGCAGGCGGTAAAGGGCCGGTATTTTGGGCCTTGCAGTTACTGCCTTCCGTCGAAATACTGGGTCAGTCCTTGAAGCGGGTTCGGGTCACGGTTTGGATCCTAATTCTACACCGAGTTTGGGTCAATTATCGGGTTTGGCTTTGAAGCTGGTTTCTGATCCTGATCATGGTGCTAAATCAGCTTGGGTTGACGATTTGGAGCCTGTTTCAGTTATGGGTAAGTTCTCTTTCAGTTTTGGGTCCAGACCATGGCTCTGGTCACGATTTGGTTCTAGTATCGTCCTCTGTCACGATTGCTACGTCTTCTAGGCAGGTTCTCTTTACGCCGGAAAAGTCTGCAGGAGCTTCTGCGGGGGTCTGGCAATTTGCTTCGACACTGATGATTGGGTGTCTTCAGGCTTCTCACTCTACAGACTTGTCTTTAGGCTCCTCTCTCTCCAACAACCCCTCGGGCTTCAGGGCTAATCAAGCTTTTCCTTCTATGTCAAAGAAATCTGCCAGAAATCTTGTTGTTCCAGGAGCAGCAGCTTTGGGTGATAAGCTACACTCACTTCCGATGTTGTCGGAGAGTGGGGCCCCCATAGTCCGATCAGTGTACAAGCAGACGTTGAAATATTATCAAAGAGCTAGGGAAGCCAGGGGCAAGCTAGTGAAAAAGTCCTTACTCTTGGAGGCGGTGGAGGCTCTCGATGCTCCTCCGGTGTAGTTTCAATCCTTGCCGATTGCTGGGTTTGTTAAACAGTTACCTTCTGAGGCTGTAGATGAGATTGGGGCTGCAGATGCTCCGAATACTAGCTTATTACGGAGGGGTTTCCTTAATTCAAGATTGTCGGTGAAAGGTACTTCTCATGCATCTAAGGTGCCTAATGTTTTATCGACATTATCAGAGGTTGTTGAGGAAAGGGAGGACCCCAGTTGGAATGGGTTGTCACAATCCCAAAATTGGTTGGTAGGTTTTGGCCCTTTAGGGGAGATTGTGGTGTGGGATAAGGACGGTGATAGCCTTTTCCCTCTGGGCGTTTGTCATCCATCTAAGGAGATTGATGAGTGGGATTATTTTCCTGACCCTCTCGATTGGGATTATGATGAAGAGGATCCAGCCTTGGCGTTGTTGGACACCAATGAAGAGGATTTTCATAAGTAAAAGTCCCTCGAGCGATGTACAAGGGCACTAGGGAGCTGCTCAACTTGAAGAGCACAGTTAACTAAGGCGATGATATTACTTCCAATCAGCGAGGGAAAGGCAAGGCCCAAGGGCAGCATCGCTGAGCCTCTTTTTGGGTCTCGGGTGGGAGGGCTTTTGTCCTAGGGTTTATGGTGTAGTGAGGGTTTTTTGTTGGGCTTTCTTTCTCTGTTGGGTTTTGGATGGGAGGGCTTTCTTTTTTTCTCTTTTCATTTTATGGCATTCTCTTGTATACTTTATGTGTACTAGGGTTGCACCCTTCTATGCTTTTGATATATGAATCATTCCGACAAAACCGTCCTTTCTAGCACGCAAAGACCTCTACCACCCGTCCAAGCTAACCCACTCTACTCCAAACATCTAAAACACCAAATTCCACAATTCTCTAGCAATATCATAGTGAAGAAGGGTAGCAACTACTATATATAGAACTCCCTCACTCAGCAAGTCATTTTGGGAAAGTTGGCTGCTTAAGCTTGACCCTTTACTAATTGAAACTATAATCTCTCATCAATGATTTTGGGATGGTGTGGTGTGGCAAGGTTTGCCTCAAGGTAGCTTTCCCAGTTCTGTATAACATTGCCTCAGTGAAGGAAGCGTCTGTGGCCACTAATATGGACTTGTCGAGTGGAACATCAACTTTGTTCGCTTGGCTCATGATTGGAAAGTTGACATTTTGGCCTCCTTTTATTCTCTGTTGTATTCTTTTAAGAGGAAGAAGGGGTGGGGAGGACAAGCTTAGGTGGATCCCATCTCGCAAAGGGATTTTTGATGTTAGATCTTTTTACAAGACCCTAGCACACAAAGACAATCCCTCTTTTCCTTGGAAGAGCATTTGGTGGACCAAGGAGCCCTCAAAAGTGGCTTTCTTAGCCTAGTTGGTGGCTTTGGGGAAGATTCTTACTATGGACAACCTCAAGAAAAGACAACTTATCGTGGTCAATCGGTGTTGTCTTTGCAAGCTGAATGAGGAATCTATCGACCATCTCCTTCTCCATTGTGAGGTTACATATTCCTTATGAAATGCTATCTTTAGTCACTTTGGGCTTTCCTGGGTTATGCCTAACAGTGTGGTGGATTTGTTCGCATGCTGGTGGTCGGGGGTAACCCCTGGAGGGCGGTTGTCTGGAAGATGGTGCCCCTTTGCATTATGTGGTGCCTACGAAGGGAAAGAAATGATAGGAGCTTCGAGAATCTTGAGAGGACCTTAGAGGAGCTCAAGCCCTTTTTTTTTTTTTTTTTCCCTCTTTACTCGGACATCTACTTATTTAGCTCCTTTAGTTATTAGCTTGTTAGATTTTCTTCTTTTCTCCTCCTTATTAGGCGTTCTCTTGTATACTTCATGTGTACTACGGTTACACTCCTCTGCGCTTTTGATATATATAACATTACTTATCAAAAAAAAAAAAATGAGTTAGTGTACAAGGCTTTTTAGTTTTGTTCTTAATCCCTTGACCATGCTTACAAGTTCAGGTATCTGAGTTCTCAAACTGACCTACTATCAAATTATATGTAGCCATTACAGCTTAAACATCCAAATCATGACTCCTGTATGCACCAAGCCCCTCTCTAGGTTGTAGTCCTAAGTAAACTCTATATCCAGGAGACCAAACATTCTACTCCATGAAATCTTGTACATTTTAATTATATAACACTTTCATTCCATGACTAAAATTTCATTTCTAAATTACGTTCTAAACTAGCATGTGAAAAAAACTTGCACTCAACTTTTAAATTTTAAAGAAAAAAAATGAAAGAACTACATAGAAATTTTTTAATTACATTTTCTCGACTATTTTACTTGTAGACATATACTTAATACATGTACACAAATTAAAATCTGTATGGTTAAACTATGACGGGAGAAACATGGAGGTTTGCAATGCATATATCCAAATTGGTGTCGTCAATTCTTTCATATTGCACAACAATCTGCACTAAGTCAATAGTTAGACCTTATCTCTCTAAAAACGCTTGGTGAGCCGGTCTTAAAATTGAATAGCTCTTTCAGTCTGAAATATTAAAAATCTGAATTATGTGATATAATAATAATAATAAATAAAAAAAGTACGTCTTACGTGATCTCATCGTTTTACTGATATAAATATTTTGAATTTTTATTTGTGAGAAACAACTTTAAGTCTTCAAAAAAATACTGCTTGTAGAAATATCAATAACCCCTCAGTTATCAACACACAAGATGTACTCCTAGAGCTGAGCAGGGATAAAGTTTCACATTCCACCTTCATGCATATCATTTAAAAATAAATATGATGGGATATCATCACAACCTTTTTCTTGCCTTTCAATGAAGTAAACCTAAAGAAATTAAGGGGGAAGCACTTTCATTACCTCAAACACCTGGCTGACGCTGAAATCCCCAATCTTAACCGTACCATTACGAGTAACCAACAAATTATCAGGTTTAATATCACCATGCACAATATTCTGCATTTTTAAAGGAAACATAATAAGATTCACCATAATTGAAGCCTAAAAACTTCACAAAAGGGAGGAAAAATGCCTACGTAAATGAATATAATGCGATCTTGTGACTACCCATGATTAATTGGGGTAATTTTGTATTTTTATTTTTATAGGGGTATAAGGGACATTTCACAAGTCCACCTTTTGATTTGACCCTAAATTCTCATGGTAGGTGTGTAACTGAAAGAGGCTAAAACATGAGAACCCGACATTGCAAAATCTTAAACTTTGAAGGTATGATTGGAAAGCGCCTAAATATTAGTGGGGTAAGTGAAGTTTTCCCAAAAAAGAAAAAGGTATGCCATTAGGAAAGCAAAGCAGATGACCATGCAGAGATGAAATATCATCCTATTCTCAAAGCCAAGATCAAAAGCAGACTTTCAAGATCATACATGAGCATGGAGGTACATAAGCCCCGAAACTATATCCCGCAAGTACTTTCTTGCTGTGGTTTCTCCCAAGCCACCTGGTGGACCTGAACCCTCACAAACCCATTTGCCCTCCACATATTCAAGAACTGAAACAAAAAAAAAAAAAAATGGGTCACTTACATTAAGCAAAAATGCTAACCTAGTTCTTCATATATTCATATCTTCATGCACAGCAAATATTGCAAAATAGAGCACATTTGTTCAAACTGAAAATAGGGAAACCAAAAAAGAAGTGGCAAAAATATACCCATGTAGAAGTGATCAGTGTTTGGGTCATCAATCACCTCGACGAGATTGACTATATTAGGATGATCCAACATTTTCATAATAAGAACCTGAAAGGAAAAGGCACATACAATTATTCTCTGATAAGACTCACGCTTAAACATGAAAGAGCTAAATCAGCTTATGTAATCAACCATTTAATTTACCTGACAAAAGAAGAAAAAAAAATCAACCATTGATATGCAAAGAAAAACCAATAGACAACGCATTATGCTCTTGTTAAATGATTTGGACACTTGTTCAAAAAACAAAAATAAACCTCAGTCTTGGAGATATCATAATTAGAAGAAGCATCAAGAGCTTTGAGCAGTGTAAGAAAATAAATTTTGCATATAGGTATGAGAATGATGATCCTGCATAACCACAAGATATGTACCAGAAGTTACATTTCACCCGAGACTTTGGTAACAATAAACTGTAATATGACCATGGTTAGCAAGAAACTAAAGCATCAGCCAAGTCGACAAGACAAATATGCAAGTTTTTTTTTTTTTTTGCAAGTTTTCCAATGCAAAATAGCATAAATCACAAAATAGAAGACAGTGAGCAGATACCTCGCGAAACACATCAGTCATAGCAGTCTCTGAGGGTGCAACTCGTAGCTTTAACAAATGAGACTTATGAAAGGCCTGTCATTAAATTATGCTCATAAAATTACAAAGTGAAACCTCTATTTGGCATGAACTTCAGAGTTATCCAAATAAAAAAAAAAAAAAAATACCAAATATTATGTCATTAATTTTTTTTTTTTTCAAATTTTTATAAGTATTAAGTATATTATCAAACGAGCAGAGGGGTGCAACCCATATACACAGAATGTATACAAAGAAACCCCTACTGATTAGAAAAAGAAATGTCATTATAAAATTAGAGGAACTAAATAACAAGTAAAGAACCAGCATCACTCAGTACTGCTTCCAATATTTTTTCTAATGGGCAAAATTACATCATAATGGAAGTAGAAATAGACTAGCCCCCAAATAAATTAAAATGACCAGAATACATCCTCAGTCGTAACCGTTTTATAACCATAACATGCACTAGAAAGAACTCTTTTAAGAAAAAAAATACCTTGATTGCATAATGCTCTCCATCTACACTGCTTCGATATAAAACCTGTGGCACATACAAGGAAGATGCTAAAGAAACAATATGAAAAATGCTAAATATATAACCCATTGACGCAAAAATACACAAAACAATGTCATCAAGATTATGCTTACCACTTTCCCATAGCTACCAGCACCAAACTTATACTGACGAACATACACATTGACCATATAACTCATTGATGCAAAAATATACAAAACAATGTCATCAAGATTATGCTTACCACTTTCCCATAGCTACCAGCACCAATCTTACACTCACGAACATACTCATTGACCATCTTATTACCGTTTTCATCCTGAAAATGCATTGAAACTAAGTTTTAACAAGAATTATTGATATAAGTAGAAAATGGCAAAGGGAACAACAATTATTTAAGCATGTAAAGCTGAATGGAAAATACAAAGCATCCACATAAGCCTGTGCACATATCCATAAGCTTGCCAAGATTAGGAATACCCACATACATAACCTTCTTCAGTAAGTCAGCCTGCAGTTTGACCACATTATAGAAAGTGGGAGATATAGAGAGAGCTTCAATCAAACTCACAGCTAATACCATGATAATGAAAAACCAGACCTTCAATGGCAGCATTAAATTGAAATCCTACTGGAAAACTATTAGAATATATTTTAAACATTCTTACATATGAATCTTTAGGAAGTGAAACGTTAATAACTGCATATGACTAATAAGCACAATAAGATCCCCAATATCACTGTTGACTCAGAAAACTATCATGATGTCAAAGCTTATGGTCAACCAAATTGTATTTGTATGTAACATAAGCGTCAAATAGGGAAAGGTTACCTTGCACCCCCGTATAATTTTTCAAGAACAAAAGGTTAAGGTTTCATCACGCAAATAAGACCAAAATCATACCTCTGTGCGAACAACTTTATGAGTTTCCTTGACAGGAAATTGTCTGCAAACCATTCCATTTTGTTCTCTGAACCTTAAAATCTCTTCAGAATGTTTGGCACGGCTGTGGTGCAACTCAGCATCATCTCCATGATTGGTATCCGTAACATCACCATTGTATGAACAATCCTCATCATCTTCAATATCTTCATCCAACAACAAATCCAGGGAATGGTGATTATTGAAGCCTGAAGTTGGCCTTGGCTGTCGTTTGGGCCTTCTGCTAAAACCAAAGCCAAAGCAACCGCAGCAGCCTATCATTCTGGCAATAATCTTACTCAGCATGAGAAACTTGAACCTTGAAGTAATTTCTTTAATTATCAGCAACTGAAAAAATATATCCCCAACACCTGTAAAAAGGCATACCCTAAAATTAAAAAAACCACAAATACCGTAACCCACTTCCAACAAAAGCTACCTGAAGCTAAATTTAACAAAAAAAAAAATTCCCTTTCAATCTTGAAGTAGTTTTCACAGCACAAATTTTGAGAAATTCAGCCGAAATCAAATGAATATACATTGTGCCACTTAAAACGAAGAATGAAAACCTGATTTACAGGAGGAGGCGAGGGCTCCAAGCCCGGATCAGCTTGGCTATTGTAACGGATGCCATTCAGCCAAATGAAAGGAACAACTTATGTTATTCAGCCCATTACCATTCAGAGCCAACATCTTGACCGCTCCAGTTTATAGCAAAAAATGCAGGGTCAAACCACACCCTTCCCCAGCACCCACAACACGTTGACCTTTTCCATTATTAAAAGCAAAAACAACACAAACAGAGACAACGAAATTAAAATTAAAATAATAAAAGTTGATAATTTTACGACAGAAAAAACTAATAAAATAACAGGCCAACCTAATTACCAGTCGAAAAAAAAAAGACAAAATTTGCCTAGAAATTTCAGACCCAACAAAATGTATTCGAAAATCGAGCATATCCATAACAGTATACAATCAAAATTCAAAACCCTAACCTTTCTCCTCGTCGTAATAGAAACGTGTTGTTGATAAATGATAACCAATTTCAAACCCCCATCTCCCCAACTTGTCAAAGCCAAAATTTCCACCGAAAAGAAAGACTTTCGGGGACAATATTCAAAACCCCTTGATTGAAATCAACTCTCCAATTGGAAATAAATTAAACAACCGACTGTGAAAAAAATAATGAAAACCCTAGTTTGCCTCAGAAAAAGGGGAAATCGGAGGAATATGAAGCGAAAATAGGGCTACATAAAGAAGTCAAGGCTTCGGGATCTGAGGATCGAAACCCTAGGTGAGAAAACAAATTTATTTAAAGCGAGAATTTGGAGAGGATGATCTGCGGCAAATGTTTAAATTTTGAAGTGCCAGGGATACATTGGGAAATAGGGATTCTAATCGGGGATATTGGTGGGCATATATATAGGAAACAAAAATAGGACACTAGTACTTGAAGCGCGTCCGTAGAAGCAGCAGCAGCGGAAGGTTCTCAGTTACCGACCATTTACGGTTGTTTGAGGTGGAACACTTGGGCGACGAGAGTCCGGTTTTGCAACACTTTGTCGGGTAGGTTCAGACACAGGGCGATGCTGCCCTAAATAAAATATTATTATTCAAACTTTTTTATAAGAAAAAGAAAATGAATGATAATGCAAATATGCAATTGTCATGGTTGGCGGCTGGCAACAAGGACCAGCTTAATATATTTGGGAACCTTAGGCAAAATTTTAAAGTCGAGCCTTATTTTTTTAATATTTAAATATTAATTAAATAATATTTTTTTAATAATATTATTATATTTTTATAATATTATTATTATTTTCATTCTCATTATTGTTTCATGACTTTTAAATTTAACTTTTAACTAGTTGCCAAAAAATATGATATGGCATATTTGTTTTTTTGAGTTAATTGGTCTTATTTTACAATGAGCTTATTATATTGAGGCCTTATTTAAAAAAAAAAAAATTATGCCTTAAGTTAAAATAAGATTAAAATTTTTTTTAGACCTTATTAAAATTTTTTTTTTGGCCTTATTAAAAAATTTTTGCCCCTTACTAACTGAGGGCCCTAGGCAACCGCCTCAGTGACCTAACCATTGAGCCGGCCTTGCTAGCAACTCATAACCTTGAAAAATATAGCAAAATAGCAAAAACGTCAATAATAGAGTGCTGGACATAAAGAGAGAGAGTGTAGTTGTATCACCTCCGATGCTAAAATTAGTAATCGATTGTAAAAAGGTCGAAAAGATGATAGTAGGTTAAGGGTAAAGAATGTTTTTTGAGCGTCGTCTATCTTCTTTATTCATATTTATGGCCGGTTTTTCCTGTTCTTGGTCGTAAATGATAAACGTCGAATGTTGCACATTTAAACCTCGTAAACTTGCATATGTTAATTCTTTAGTGTTATTATTTATTTGATTTACCAATCTCCCACTTGCACACACGTGGGGTTTCCAAAACCACTCTTTGGACTCGAGTGCACACGACTTTCCAGAACCCAGTAGAAGCCCAATTCTAACTTGAAAAAGGTTTTCAGTCTCCCACTTGCACTAAGAGACTGCCTACGGTTTTTCTAGGGTTTTTAGGGTTTACTTACTCCCTATAAATAGGCTTTTAACTACTGAAAAAAGACACACTGCTAACTTAGAGCAAAATTCAGAAATAACTTCTTGGAGGCTTGAAGAGTTGAAGAGAAGAAGATCATGGCAGGAGGTCATCCTAGCAAAGTCATGAGTGGCTAAACCTCTCGTGGGATGCTGATGTAACTCTATCCAAACACAATTGTTTGATTGTATTTTAATTTAGAGATTTTATGCTTATGCCTGATGGTTGTATAATTTAGAGGATTGTTACTATTTGATATTGTTCTTAATCTTTTAATGCAATTGTTCTTTCAAAACTCAATATTAGTGAAATTATTCTCTTGTCTTAGAAAGCTTTTTACTTTTATTTAACTCGAATCATTCTTGTTTTCTGTGATTATGAGGATGATGATTATACAACGGTTTTAATTGACATATGATCAAGAGGGTTTGATAGGTCATGCCTAGGGAAGACAAATCGTACTACACTCTAGTTTAGTGTAATTTAGGTAGACGGTTCGTACAAACCGAAGATAGGTTATATTTATCCCTTGATTGTATATAGCCTATTAAGGAATTAGATAATTCATACATAGGAAAGACGGATCGTACCGCATCTTAGTGGTTAGGTGGATAGTCTGTGCCAACCGAATATGGATTATACTTATTCCTTAATAATGACATTTTCTTGATTATTTTATCATACATAAAATGAATTTCTCTCATTAAATATGGTTAACTATTGTTGTGCGGATAGAGGTGAAGTCAATACCCTACTCTCTCTCTCTATTATATTCCAATTCTCTTTTACGTTTATTTTATGCAATTTAGTTTCAATCAAAATCAACAAACTCTCTTTTTAAGTTGCTTTTAATCTTAAAAGACTTGATAACAATTCTCACGTAGTTCTTAACGTTCGACACTCTCAGTATAGCCCTATCCTACAAAGGTTCGTCATATTGCGAGTGATATTTTATTATTGACATATTTTTGCTTTAAAAAGACCACATCAGTGACTAGTGGGCCGTGGCCCATGTTGTCATTCCAATAAAGTTAAATGGAAACGATTGAAAAAACTACAACATATTTCGAAGCCAAATCTTTTTCGCTTTCTTTTTAACTTTAATTTTGTTGTGAAATTTTTTATTTTGTAGTTATTATTTTTAATTAAATAATTAAAAATATCATGAAATCTGTTTAATTCATTATATCTTATTAAATATTTTGATGGATAAAATCAAAATAATGTAATTACAATTAATAATTAAGATTATATGAACTCCGCCATTAAATTATTTTAGAAAATTTAAAAAATCTTAAGTTTTTGATAAGCACCGAATGTTGCACATTCAAGCCCCTTAACTCGCATATGTTAATTCTTTATCATTGCTATTTGTTTAATTTTGCATTGTTTTAGTGTTTTCAAGTTCTTAATAAAGATACAAGAAAAACTATCGATTTTGGGCTTAAAGCACACTTTGAGAGCACACGTCTCAGTATTTTGACCATAACTTTCCACTCAAGTGTCGAATTGAGGTGAGTCTAGTAGCATTGGAAATCTAACTCAAAATTATACAAATCATTGTGAAATATGAATTTCCTAAATCGGACGTTTGCTATGTCAAAATCATCCTGGAAGGTAAGAGCGCAAATCTGCCATGTGCATAAGTGAGCTCAAGCGCACCACAAGTGGAATTGAGCGCACCTCAACCCACGTGCGTAGGTGGGCTCGAGTGCACCACAAGTGGGTTCGAGGGCACTCGTGCTGAAAAGTCCGAAAGAAGCCAAATTCTACCTTGGACAAGGTTTTCAGTCTACCACTTGGACTAGACGATTAACCTATGATTTTTCTGAGATTTTTAGGACTTCTATGGCTTGTTATCTCTCTATAAATAAACCTCAAACTTCAAGAAAATGGTGTGCTTAATTTTAGACATAGATTATCTTTTTGGAGGCTTGGAGAGTTGAAGAGAAAATGAACATGGCAGGAAGTCATTCCAACACCAGGATGAGCAACTAATTCTGTAATAGGGCATTGATGTAGCCATTTCCAAGTAACAATGGTTTAATTATATTTTAATTTGGGTTTTTTCTATATGCATGATGGTTGTATAACTATGAGAAATGATCTTAATATTTATGTTCAATTATTATGAATTCTTCTCGTCTTAGAAAGTCTTTTATATTGATTGAACTCAATCTTTAATATTTTCTATGATTATATGAATGATTGTTATACAATGGTTTTAATTGAAATATGATCAAGTGGGTTAGATAGGCTATGCCTAGGGAATACAGATTGTACTACACCCTAGTTTAGTGTAATTTATGTAGACAATTTATACCAACCGAAGATGTATTATATTATTCACTTGATTGTGTGTAACCTATTAAGGAATTAGATAGTCCATACCTAGGGAAGACGGATCGTACCACATTTTAGTAGTTAGGTGGACAATCTATGCCAATCGAAAACGAATTATACTTATTTCTTAAATAATGGTATTTTCTTGACTACTCAAGTGAGACGAGCCATATATCATGCATATTATGAATTTCCCTTATTAATTTATGGTTACCCATTATTATGCGGTTAGTGGTGAAATCAACCCCCTATTATATCTTTGATCATTATTATCTTTACTTTTATGCATTTACTTTACAAAATAAAAATGATAAACAATCATCTTTTAAATTGAGTTATATGTAATATTGAAAAGCTTGATAACAACACCCACGCAATCTTTGAAATTCGACACCCTTAATATAACCATATCCTGCAAGGATTCGTTCTATTGTGAGTTGATAAGTGCCAAATATTGCATATTTAGACTCCTTTATTTACATTAGTTAATCCTTTAGCTGTGTCGTTATTTAATATTTTGTGTTAGTTTTGTGTTTTTAGTATTTTGTAGGTCATTGAAGAAAAACTACAGCTTTAAAGGGAAAAATGCGAAGTTTGGAAGAAAGCATACTTTGAGAAGACCTAGATTGTGTGGTTAAGTCTAACCAAATCCAAGAAAAGGTTAAATCAGATTCAAGTTCAGATTGAATAAGATTTTGGATCGGATTCAAATTCAAATTCTGCACATATCTTAGTATTTTGACCATAACTCTCTGCTCAAATATCGGATTGAAGTGATTCAAATGGCATTGGAAAGCTAGCTCAAAATAATACAATTTGTTGTGAAATAGGATTTTCGTAATTCGGACGGTTACTATGTCAAAACCGCCCTGCAATTAAGAGACACAAATTTGGACGAATCCTATTCCGATTTCAGACTTCTATTTTGACTAGGAGACAGACCTCCGAATTATCTAAGTTTACTTGGGCTTCTAGGACTTCCCTAAGCTTATAAATAGACTTCTTTGCATTCAAGAAAAGATACACAATACCAGAAAGCAAAATTCTTTTGTTTAGTTTTTCTTTAGGTTTAGATTTAGGTTTAGATTTTATTTTTATGTGGAGCTAAATTCCCAACTAAGGTTGGGGATGAAGCCTCACCGATGAAGAACATCAATACTTTTATGTAAGTTTTTATTATTCTGATTTTATTGGGTTTTATATTTCAATTGTTTTACTTCTAATCAATTGTGTGGAGTAATTCTTGGATATCTCTTGTGATTCAAGGATACATGTGATGATTTGAGATAATTTCATATGATTGATTGCTTGGCTTTTGACTCATAAAAATTGGATATCCCTTGTGATTTGTTCTACAGATACATCTGGTGTTTCAATTGAATTTGGATTCCTTTTGTGATTTGGTCAATGAATGGATACATGGGATGGTTTTGATTAATTCTTTGAAGCATAGTAAAACATATCTGTGATTTAATTTGTGAGAACTTCGGATTAATATTGATGAACATAAAGTATGTTGTTATGATTTGGTGAGTGTGAATTCCCAAACCTTAGTACCTTTATCCTTAGATTTACTTATTTTATTCAGTTTATGTTTATCCATTAATTTTCAAAACTCAAAAATCAAAACCCTTTTGGAAGTAGATTAGGATTTAATTAGTTTAGATATAAATTGCTCTTTCAAAAATACAATTCTCTGTGGGATCGACGTCGCACTTGCAATCCATTAAACTACAATTGATTCGTACACTTGCGAGTTAAATAAATTTGCACAACATGAGTGATTAATATTTATTATTGATATTTTTGCACACAAAAAGACTACATAAAATTTTGGCGTCGTTGCCGGAGATTGCTTAACGGCTGCGTTGTTAAGTTTTAAAGATTGAATTTAACTTGATTCTTTTATGTTTTTATTTTATTTTATGTTCCTTTTTAGTTTTTTTTTTTTTCGTTTTTAGTTGTTTTTTTTTTTTTCATTTGTATTCAGGTCCGTAGCTGCGCAACCCAGCATCGGCAGTGCGCTTGAGTGCACCTTGAAGTGCGATCGAGCGCACCCACAGCCCCCAGATTCCAGCACGCCTGCGCTCAAGCCCCAGCATGCTGCGCGCGAGCCCAACATTGGTAGTGCGCTCGAGTGCACCCTCTAGTGCGATCACGCGCACCTACGTACCCTGCTAGATTCCAGCAAGCTGTGCGCAAGCGCATCACCCTTGCGCCCCTCTCCTGACGACAGTGTACTCAAGCGCACTCTGCAGTGCGATCTAGCACACCTACCCTGCTTGCTTGGTTCTAGCTCTGAATTTCCAACATAGTTTTCGAGCCATTTGTGAGTTTCTTTTTTTTTGTTCCTTTTTTTTTTTTTTTTCTTTCTTTTGTCCGTTTTTTTTTTTTTGTTATTATATTTTTGTAAGTTTAGTTCATGTGGGGAGGCATTCTAATACCCCATGGACCATGTTCATATTGCTATAGTCCTTATCACCATATTAGAGATTGTTCTACTGCTAAACAATTTTCTAAATATTCTTATGAACATATGAACACACCGTTCTCAAGACTGGGGAATGACCTTTATCCTGATTCCTATAACTCGGCATGGAGCAACCAGTCTAATCTCTCGTGGCAAGCTTAAGCTCTTGGAAATTATGCTCCACAATTTCATGAACTGCATCATCAAGCATATCCGCAGTTCAATTATCAATCCTATTATTTCCCTCAATATCAATCAGTTCCACAACTACAGTATCAGGTCGAGCCACCTCCTCTGAGGAATTCTGACTTTGAAGCAAAGGTGTTAGCTATTATCAGCAGATTGGAGGCCAATGATGAATTGATGTACTCTAACCCTCAATCCATCGCCAATATAGAAGCTCATGAAGAGGAGCCATCTTCCATCTACTGGGCCCCACAACAACAATACCAGGTTGAGTCACCTCCTCTGAGGAATTCTGTAGTGACCCAAATAATTTAATAAGGCTTAGGACGACTTAATTAAGAGGTTAATTGGACTTTGGGTTACTAGGGATACCTGGAGGGGCATTTTTGGATTTCGGAGCTACAGTAGACGAACGCTCGTGCGGGGGACCACACACGAGCGCTCGCCTGGCAATCGTACACGAGCGCCTGTGTGGGGACCATGACAAGCGCTCGTTGACTTTTTGCTGACCACTGGTTTTTACCCACACGTGCCACTTGCAACTTTGACCCCTCTAAGCTACAGTACACGAGCACTCGATCCTTTCCTGTTATTCACCATTTTGCTCTCAGCCTCTTTCCCTATAAATACCCCCTAACCCCATTCGAATTTTCAACCTTAGAAACCTTGGGGAAACCCTATTGGATTGGTTTGTGAGTGTTGTGAAATTTTGTGAGCTTTTGGTGAAAAAAGAAGTACTACTTGGAAGATTTTGCGTGTGGAGGTAACCTCTACCTTTTCATTGAGTTATTAGCTTGGTTCTTGTTTAGTAGGTTATTATAAGCTTTAACTTGTTTAATCGTTCTTTCCATTAGACATAATCTTGTTATTTGAAGGAATCATGTTGGTTAGGATTTGCTAGAAACCTTTTTGACCTTAGGACTAGTCGGATGAAGGCTAGGAAAGCAAGTGGGTTAAATGAGGTTCTACTTGAACCTCACTGAACGAACGCTCGTCCTTAGGTTGAGCACTCAACCAGGGTCGTTCAGGGAATGGCCTTTTTAGCCAAGAACCCAGCGACCCTGTTTTTGAGTCTAGGATTTGTTTTAGTGAACTTAAGACTAATGAGAGGTTTTTCACAGATTTGGAGAGCTTGGAACCCTTGAAAGGATACTCGGAGAACCTACTCGACCTATGTGAGTTTTAACTCACATAATGCTCGCCATTTATTTTCCCGCGTCGCACGATTATTTTGTGTACCAAAATATGCATATTTACAACTCTCACGATATACTCCTTGTTGCACATGAACTCTAGCTTTGTGTGAAAATGTGCTACTTAACAAGATAATGACATTGAGACTTGTAAAATCCGGTACGTGCGGAATAATAGCCATGGGCTTACTATATATGTTAACTTTATGGTCAAATGTGTGTGTGTGATATATGGGCGTTGGATCCAATGGTTGTTTCACGACCGGCACAGCCTTAACAGGTGATCACTACAAGACGTACATGATTAGTAACATGGGCCACCCAAGGTTGGACTCGGTCAAGCTGCTAGTATTATGGTCGGTAGCGTACAATGGCCGGAGCACTGACATAGTATTACAAGTCCCTCGAGATAGTGCCAACCTTGCTGAGAAGGGGTAATATCTCGGGTAGACCATACTGTTGAACTATCACTGTCACTCACGATTATAAGCATGTATTATATCTATATCATCCATGGATAACTGTCATGCTTAAACTATTGCATTCTTTACCAAACGGAGTTCATCACAAAATAATGGCGTGTGTATTATGTGCATTAATTTTCACTAAGTCTTTAGAATTACCCCTTTTTTTTTTATGTTTTCCCCCATCCATTATGAATAATTGCGCGATTCAGCTAGCCTAGAAGAGGATGCCTACGAACCTAACTTGGGTGATTGCTCAGAACCTGATCCGAGTTGTTTTTGAAGACATGGACCCTATTTGGCTGACATCCATGTGGGATGATAGAGGAACCACACAGGAGGCAATGATCGAGATTGTCATCTCTTTGGCATTACTCAAACTTAGGATTTGATATTTTTATCTTTTTGTAAGACAATTATCTTGGGGTTTGTAATATGTTATGACGGTCTTTTGACCGATACATTTGATGATGTATTTATGTGATGATGTTATTATGTTTACTTTAGTGCATGAATGTGTGGTTGTTTTAGTTACTACTCTCTAATCCTATAGTTTAAAAGTCTTCCGCTAAAGTCTCTTGTACAGGAGAGGTTATGATCCCTGAGTCTTGTTCCATGAGGGATAGGGCTGGGAGACGAATCATGGGGTCAATTACTAGTTAATTAATTTTTCCATCGGGGTCGTTATAGTTGGTATCAGAGCCTTATGCTTTGAAGGACTATAGGATACAATGAAAGAACGGCTAGGCAATGATCACACTAGAGTATAAGCTAGATAGTTGCTAGGACTTTATTTGTAGGTTGGTCGCTTGGTTCTAATCGAGTTGGTTCTAACTCTATTCTTCGTTGCAGAGAATGCTGCCCCCGAAGGAACCCAGCAATCGCGCCTAATGCTCTAGAAATTGGGAATGCTGAGGATGAAATTCATCTAGAACCAGTGGACATTCCGGTCTACGAAGCAGCGCCCTCTGGAAGAGATCATGTGATGGATGCGATTGGCCGGTTTGTGTCAGCTTTAGATCGAGATAGGATCGCACAAGGCAGCTAGTTGTAGGACCTGGTTGTTCTCTGAAAGACTTTTTTAGTCATCATTCGAATAGTTTTGATGGAAGGGGCGATCATATCAGCCGGAGAACTGGCTAAATGATATGGAGGAACTATTAACTACTAATGGGTGCACCAATGAGCAGAAGGTGGCTTACACTGCTTATAAGTTAACTAGGGAGGCTAAACGCTGGTGGCAAGACAAGAAGATCGTGCTTGTCACTAATTTGGGTTTAGAGACTGCCATTACTTGGGATATCTTTAAGCACGAGTTCAATCAACACTTCTTTCCCAGAGCCATGCAAGAGGCGAAGGCACGAGAATTCTTGGACTTGGCCCAAGGAAGTATGTCAATAATCGAGTACCCCGCTAAGTTTCTTCAGTTGTTGAGGTTTGGCATGTACCTCATCCCGAATGAGGAGAAGAAGGCAAAGAAGTTCGAGCGGGGTTTGAACACCTGTATTCGAGCCATGATGACTTGCTTTGACATCTGTGATTTCTCCTAGTTAGTGGATTGGGCTTCGATCTATGAGGAAAGTTTGAAGGAGCATGGTGAAGAGTGGATCAGAAGAGGAAGGCCCAAGGACCTGGTACATCGGCATGTGGAGACGGGCCAGCTAAGAGGATGGCAGTAGGGAATTATCCACCCCAGAGGCCACAAGGGCGTGCCTCAAGCAAGCCTCTGACTCAGCAGCTGAAAAGTTAGGTGCTTGAACTGTGCCGAAAGTGTAACAGGGTTCACTAGGGACCGATCGCTTTAGCAAGGATTGTGTGAGCAAAGGGAACACTTAGAAGCCTTTGGCACCAGCACGACTTTACGCGCTTGTTCCTGGAAAGACAGAATGAGGATCGGAAGTGGTGACAAGTACCGTCACTATACTTGGATTCGAAGCTTTAGTTTTGTTTGATTCAGGGGTTACCCACTCCTTCGTATCTATCATGTTTGTAAGATTGTCTAGACTTGTAGTACGAACTTTGGAAACTAGTCTTGCTACAACTACCCTCATAGGCAAAACTATAGTTTGTAACTGTGCAGTTTGTAGATGCCCTGTCAGAATCTGTGTAAGAGTACTTCCTACAAACTTAGTTATTCTCCCTACGAATAGTTACGACGTTATTCTCGGGATGGATTCGCTTGCGAAGCATTTGGCGATTATCGACTGCGCTTGGAAGCAAGTTACGCTCAGGCTGTGGGGAGAAAGAGAAGTTACGTACATCGAATCGCGAGTGAGGTCTTTACCTCCAACCATTTTGGCCGTTCGAGCTAGGAAGCTCATTTTTGGAGGGGGACAAGCGTTTTTGGCATTCGTCTCAGTATTTTGACCATAACTTTCTTCTCAAGTGTTGGATTGAGGCGAGTCTAGTGACATTGGAAAGCTAACTCAAAATTCTACAAATCATTGTGAATAGGAATTTTCTAATTTGGATGTTTACTTTGTCAAAATTGTCCCACAAGATAAGAGCACAAATCAACCATATGCGTGAGTGTGCTCGAGCGTACCACAATTAGGATCGAGCGCACCTCAGCCCATGTGCGTAGGTGGGCTTGAGCGCACCACAAGTGGGCTCGAGCGCACTCGCGCTGAAAAGTCCGAAAAAAGCCAAATTCCACCTTGGACAAGGTTTTGAGTCTCCCACTTGGACTAGGAGACTAACCTACGATTTTTCTGAGATTCCTAGGACTTATAGGGCTTGTTTGCTCCCTATAAATAGACCTCAAACTTCAAGAGAAGGGTATGCTTAGTTTTAAACATAAATTATCTTCTTGGAGGCTTGGAGAGTTGAAGAGAAGAGGAACATGGCAGGAAGCCATCCCAACACCAAAATAAGCAACTAATTTTGTAATAGGGCATTGATGTAGCCCTTTCCAAGTAACCATGGTTTAATTGTATTTTAATTTGGGTTTTTCTATATGCATGATGGTTGTATAACTGTGATAATTGATCTTAATATTTATATTCAATCATTATGAATTCTTCTCTTGTCTTAGAAAGTCTTTTATATTGATTGAACTCAATCCTTCATATTTTTTGTGATTATGTGAATGATTGTTATACAACTGTTTTAATTGACATATGATCAAGAGGGTTAGATAGGCCATGCCTAGGGAAGACATATTGTACTACACCCTAGTTTAGTGTAATTTAGGTAGACAGTTAGTGCCAACTAGGGCTGGCAATTTAACTTGTGACATACGAACCCAATACGAACACGACATGTAAAATCAGGTTAGGGTTGGGCTTTAACGGGTTCAAGTCGTAAATGGGGTTGTAAACACGTTTAGTAAAGGTGTCA